>NC_133324.1:505941003-506146003 GCF_042186555.1 Aquarana catesbeiana | reverse complement strand
AGTGGCTGTGTTTGATGGGGCACAGTGGCAGCAAATTATGGGTACAGTGGCAGCGTTTAATGGGCACAGTGGCTGCAATTGATGGGTACAGTGGCTGCGTTTGATGGGGCACAGTGGCAGCAAATTATGGGTACAGTGGCAGCGTTTAATGGGCACAGTGGCTGCAATTGATGGGTACAGTGGCTGCGTTTGATGGGGCACAGTGGCAGCAATTTATGGGTACAGTGGCTGCGTTTGATGGGCAGGGCACAGTGTTGGCAATCTATGGGCACAGTGGCTGCGTTTGATGGTACAGTGGCTGTGTTTGATGGTACAGTGGCAGCGTTTAATGGGCACAGTGGCTGCAATTGATTGGTACAGCGGCTGCGTTTGATGGGGCACAGTGGCAGCAATTAATGGGTACAGTGGCAGCGTTTAATGGGCACAGTGGCTGCAATTGATGGGTACAGTGGCTGCGTTTGATGGGGCACAGTGGTGGCAATTTATGGGTACAGTGGCTGCGTTTGGTGGTATAGTGGCTGTGTTTGATGGGCACAGTGGCTGTGTTTAATGGGCACAGTGGTGGCAATTTATGGGTACAGTGGCTGCGTTTGATGGTACAGTGGCTGCGTTTGATGGTACAGTGGCAGCCTTTAATGGTACAGTGGCAACGTTTAATGGGCACAGTGGCAGCAAATTATGGGTACAGTGGCAGCGTTTAATGGGCACAGTGGCTGCAATTGATGGGTACAGTGGCTGCGTTTGATGGGGCACAGTGGCAGCAATTTATGGGTACAGTGGCTGCGTTTGATGGGCAGGGCACAGTGTTGGCAATCTATGGGCACAGTGGCTGCGTTTGATGGTACAGTGGCTGTGTTTGATGGTACAGTGGCAGCGTTTAATGGGCACAGTGGCTGCAATTGATTGGTACAGTGGCTGCGTTTGATGGGGCACAGTGGCAGCAATTAATGGGTACAGTGGCAGCGTTTAATGGGCACAGTGGCTGCAATTGATGGGTACAGTGGCTGCGTTTGATGGGGCACAGTGGTGGCAATTTATGGGTACAGTGGCTGCGTTTGGTGGTATAGTGGCTGCGTTTGATGGGCACAGTGGCTGTGTTTAATGGGCACAGTGGTGGCAATTTATGGGTACAGTGGCTGCGTTTGATGGTACAGTGGCTGCGTTTGATGGTACAGTGGCAGCCTTTAATGGTACAGTGGCAACGTTTAATGGGCACAGTGGCAGCAAATTATGGGTACAGTGGCAGCGTTTAATGGGCACAGTGGCTGCAATTGATGGGTACAGTGGCTGCGTTTGATGGGGCACAGTGGCAGCAATTTATGGGTACAGTGGCTGCATTTGATGGGCAGGGCACAGTGTTGGCAATCTATGGGCACAGTGGCTGCGTTTGATGGTACAGTGGCTGTGTTTGATGGTACAGTGGCAGCGTTTAATGGGCACAGTGGCTGCAATTGATTGGTACAGTGGCTGCGTTTGATGGGGCACAGTGGCAGCAATTTATGGGTACAGTGGCAGCATTTAATGGGTACAGTGGCAGCGTTTAATGGGCACAGTGGCTGCAATTGATGGGTACAGTGGCTGCGTTTGATGGGGCACAGTGGTGGCAATTTATGGGTACAGTGGCTGCGTTTGGTAGTATAGTGGCTGCGTTTGATGGGACAGTGGCTGTGTTTAATGGGCACAGTGGTGGCAATTTATGGGTACAGTGGCTGCGTTTGATGGTACAGTGGCAACGTTTAATGGGCACAGTGGCAGCAAATTATGGGTACAGTAGCAGCGTTTAATGGGCACAGTGGCTGTGTTTGATGGGTACAGTGGCTGCGTTTGATGGGGCACAGTGGCAGCAATTTATGGGTACAGTGGCTGCGTTTGATGGGCAGGGCACAGTGTTGGCAATCTATGGGCACAGTGGCTGCGTTTGATGGTACAGTGGCTGTGTTTGATGGTACAGTGGCAGCGTTTAATGGGCACAGTGGCAGCAATTGATTGGTACAGTGGCTGCGTTTGATGGGGCACAGTGGCAGCAATTTATGGGTACAGTGGCTGCGTTTGATGGGCAGGGCACAGTGGCTGCGTTTGATGGGCAGGGCACAGTGGCTGCGTTTGATGGTACAGTGGCTGTGTTTATGGGCACAGTGGCTGCAATTGATTGGTACAGTGGCTGCGTTTGATGGGGCACAGTGGCAGCAATTTATGGGTACAGTGGCTGCGTTTGATGGGCAGGGCACAGTGGCTGCGTTTGATGGGCAGGGCACAGTGGCTGCGTTTGATGGGCAGGGCACAGTGGCTGCGTTTGATAGTACAGTGGCTGCAATTGAGAGAGATTTTTTTTTTTTTAAATACCTTAATTTTTGTGCTGCAGCTGGCCATTCACTTCAGTGGCTGCGTTTGATGGTACAGTGGCTGTGTTTATGGGCACAGTGGCAGCGTTTGATGGTATACAGGAGAGAGAGAGAGAGAGAGGGAGAGAGAGAGAGAGAGAGAGAGAGAGAGTGAGAGTGAGAGAGAGAGAGAGAGAGAGAGAGAGAGAGATTTTTTTTAAAATACCTTAATTCTTGTGCTGCAGCTGGCCATTCACTTCTATTCTCCTCGTGCAGTTAGTGGGCGGTGCTGAAGCAGCACGGCGTTCTCCTGCTCCTCCCCCTCAGGCACACAGGCAGAGGCATATTACTCTCTAGGGAAACGCTGCTGTAGATGATGAATGTGCTGGGCGGCGCGCCGGAACGGAGGACACACAGACAGTGACACAGCCACAGCATACTGCTGCGGCCGCCGCTGCTCTTTAGATTGCTGACACAGGCAGCGAGCGGCCCCAGCGGTACTTAGTGCAGCCAGCCTACCGGGATATTTCCCGGTATCCCGGTAGGCAAGTCCGGCCCTGGAGGCAGAGGATGGCTGGGTGATTAATACTCTGTTTGGAATAATTTATTTGGGGTACTGTGTGGGTACAGGCAGTAGAGGACTGGAACTATGGACTAACTTCGGAGTCAACCCGTCTGGGGTCTCCTCCTGTGTTAGTCTCCTGCCGAAAGGGGAGAAATGTGACAAACCTAGCCAGGACAGAGGCTGTTGGAGAGGACTGAATGCAAGCCTGTTGCCTTTTGATTATGGGCCCTGGATTTTCAATGGAACGGTGCTCTTTGGGGGTGGATTGGAGGTCCGGTCTGAACTGTACTAATCGGACTCGGTCGTGTATATATGTATATATGTATATATTGTTTGTTGTTTGATTCTGTTGGGGACTCCTTGCTGTGGATCTGTGTCCCTGAAGAGGGAGGGGGGGTTCCTCCAGCAGCCCCCCGCTGATAAGACTGATTCATTCTGTTGGGACACATCCTGTGAGGAGATGCTGGTGTCATCAACCTGTGTTTATGTTAATTGAGAGAGCTGATCACATTAGCCACCAGCACTGGCTAGGAGACGAATGGTCTAGGCTGAGGAGGGGGTAGATTGTTGTTTGTATTGTTAATTGTAATTAGCTCCAGCTATTGTGTGAAGCTCGGTGCCCACAAGTCTGTCAACTGGTCTGGGTACATTTTGTAGTAAATTAGCTCATGTTAATTAGGTTAGCTTTGAGTCATCCCTGCTGTATAAATGTGTGTGAGATCTCAAATAAAAAGTTAGTTCTGATGTACTCCAAGACTGGTGTTGTCTAGTTCTTGGGGTTCCTATAGCCAGATCCATTGGACTCGTGTTCCAGAACTTAGGAAGCGGTATATGACGGAAGCACTCAAGCGGAGTGTGGGACGTTCCGTGACAGTGCTATTGGTCTATGCCATGTAGGGTTCCTCAGCACACTTAAACACATTTTTTGGTATTGTTGGTGTGCCATAAGGACTATATTGCCGCCCTTGTCGAGTGGCTTGAATATCAAATACGTGTGTTTTTGTAGTTTAGTCAAGGCGCGAGTCTATCCTATGGTCAAGTTAGAGGGCTGGAGGAGCCTGAGCATGGCGCCGGACAGGAGCTTGTATTAGAAGCCCTGGGACATCCGCTCCATGAGGAAGTGACCCAAAATAGACCATTTCCTGCACACCCCACACCTCTAACTAACCCCCTACCTACTGCGAGGACGGCGCCTGGAGACCTCTGGCTTGGGAACTTGTAAAAAGTTCTACCTGAGAGCCCGGCGGGGGTGGAGCAGAGCAGATGAAACAGCTGAGAGGCATCCCGCCCCCTTCGAACCCGAGAGACACAGGTCTGGGGTATAGCCGAAGCGAGGCGGATCGAGGAAGGCAGCCTGTGTTGGCCAGGGGCTGTGTGACTCAAGGCAGTTCGGCGGGGAGTGACAGGACCCAGTCGAGCCATCATTGAAGAGACACATGCTAGGTGGCAGTATACCCAGGCCAGACAGCTGGGAGAGCCGCGCCTTTGGACTGGAGGTGTCTGTTAGGGGAGAGCATATATTGCAAACGGTCCCTCCTATACTGCCCAGACAGGAGACCCGCAGCACCAGGAGCGGTAGACCCCAACACTCTTTCTAGACTACCATACAGCCATGCTCAATGCCTAAAAGGGGAAAAAGGAGGCAAGATCTGATCTGTCCCCTGGTTGCCCAGAACTGGTGAGTTATTCAACTCTTTTTTAAACATACTGAGAACCAGTGGCATCACTAGGGTTGGTGTCATCTGGTGCGGTAAAACATGGTGTCACCCCCCTACACCAACTATAGTTGCCCCTCAGTACAGACCCCCCTCCTTCAGTAGACCTCCCTCCACCAAATACAGACCACCCCTCCATTAGTACAGACCCCCCTTCACCAATTATAGTCCTCCCTTAGTACAGACCTTCCCACTAAGTACAGACCCCCTCCCTCAGTATAGACACCCCACTAAGAATAAATCCCCTCCCTCAGTATAGACCCCCCTCCATCAGTAGAGACCCCCCTCAGTACAAACCACCCTCCTCCATTAGTACAGACCCCACCCAGGACAAACCACCCCTTCCATTAGTAAATGCCCCCCAGGACAAAGTACCCCCTCCATTAGTACAGACCCCTCCAGGGCAAACCACCCTCCTCCATTAGTAAAGACCCCCCAAGGACAAACCACCCTCTCCATTAGTACAGACCCCCAGGACAAACCACCCCCTCCACTAGTACAGACCTCCCCAGGAGAAACCACCCCCTCCATTAGTACAGACCCCCCCAGGACAAAGCACCACCCACCATTAGTACAGACCCCCCAGGACAAAGCTACCCACTCCATTAGTACAGGACCCCCCAGGACAAAGCACTCCCTCCATTAGTACAGACCTCCACCAAGACAAAGCACCCCTCTCCATTAGTACAGACCCCCAGGACAAACCACCCCTCTCCATTAGTACTGACCCCTTGGGACAAAGCACCACACTTCATTAGTACAGATCCCCAGGACAAAGCACCCCACTCCATTAGTACAGACCCCCCAGGACAAACCACCCCCCTCCATTAGTGGAGACCCTCCCAGGACAAACCACCCCCCTCCATTAGTACAGATCCCCAGGACAAACCACCCCCCTCCATTAGTACAGACTCCCCAGGACAAACCACCCCCTCCATTAGTACAGACCTCCCCAGGAAAAATTACCCCCTCCATTAGTACAGACCCCGCAGGACAAACCAACGCCCTTCATTAGTACAGACCCCTCAGGACAAATCACCCCCTCCATTATTACAGACCCCCAGGACAAACCACCCCCTCCATTAGTACAGACCCCCCAGGACAAAGCACCTCCCTCCATTAGTACAGACCTCCCTAGGACAACCCACCCCCTCCATTAGTACAGACCCCCCCAGGACAAAGCACCCCCCTTCATTAGTACAGACCCCCAGGACAAAGCACCCCCCTCCATTAGTACAGACCCCACCAGGACAAAGCACTCCCTCCATTAGTACAGACCCCCCCAGGACAAAGCACCCCCTCCATTAGTACAGACCCCCCAGGACAAACCACCCCCTCCATTAGTACAGACCCCCAGAACAAACCACCCCTCTCCATTAGTACAGACCCCCAGAACAAAGCACCCCCATCCATTAGTACAGATCGCCCAGGACAAACCACCCCCCTCCATTAGTACAGATTCCCAGGAGAAACCACCCCCCTCCATTAGTACAGACCTCTCCAGGACAAAGCACCCCCCTCCATTAGTACAGACCCCCAGGACAAACCACCCCTCTCCATTAGTACAGACCCCCAGGACAAACTACCCCCCTCCATTAGTACAGACCTCCCCAGGACAAAACACCCCCCTCTATTAGTACAGATCCCCCAGGACAAACCACCCCCTCCATTAGTACAGATCCCCCAGGACAAAGCACCTCCCTCCATTAGTACAGATCCCCCAGGACAAACCACCTCCCTCCATTAGTACAGATCTCCCCAGGACAAACCACCCCCCTCCATTAGTACAGATCCCCAGCAGAAACCACCCCATAACTCCCAAATGTCCCTGATTTTGAGGGACTGTCCCTGATTTTGAGCCATGTCCCTCTATCCCTCTTTCCTCCTTATTTGTCCCTAATTTTGGTTTGATCCATATAGTTATATATAAAATGCACTTTTTATCTTTCAAAAAGTGTTTCCCAGTGCTACACCTTTCATCCAATTTCTAAATTGCTGCATGTGTAGATTTTAAAAGCCAATACAAAGGAAAAGCAGTGGTATAAAAAGCACTTGTGGTTTTAATTAACCTTTTTTTGTTAATTCTCCTTTAAGGAGGTGTGGCCGGGGGTGTGTCCTATGCCTACATACGCTTGTTAGTAGGTGTCCCTCATTCCTATCTCAAAATGTTGGGAGATATGCCACCCCCCTCCATTAGTACAGACCTCCCCAGGACAAACCAGTCCCCTAGTCCCCTCCATTGGTACAGACCCCCCAGGACAAACCACTCCCTTCCATTAGTACATACCCCCCACCCAGAACAAACCACCCCCCTCCATTTAATATAGCTGTGTCCAGCAGCAAAAACCAACCTCATCATCAAGCCCCCCCAACCTATCACAACACCACGAAGGACATCCCCCCATCGCAAGCTGACACCCTCCCCTCCACCAGTTACCGCACCAGCTCGGGTGGCTCAGGTACACAGGAACACCCGGGCGGCAGCTGGATAGGAGAAGACAGTGTGCAGCCGCACCGCCCGGGTGGAGAATAGATCATGACAGGCTCATGCAGCACGCAGGAGTGAGAGACAGAGAGGAGGAGGACAACACAGGCTGTGGCGCTGGAGGTGGGTTTTCGGCTGAAAAAAAAAAAACTGCAAAAGGGAGCCAGGGCTTTTGTCACCCTCGGGATCGTGTCACCCCTGTAGTGGGTGGCACCCGGGTGCAGAACACAAACCCCGCACCCCCCTAGCGACGCCACTTCTGAGAACATTTGTTTACTGGAACTGGTCCCCCAGTTTTGTATGCAAAATATAGGACATGATTGTGTAACGGGGGGGCCTAGTGGAAAAACAACGCCAGAAAGCTCAAGGGAGAAGCAGAAGTTGGATTAAAAACACTATAAGGGGCCAAGTATACATCATACGAGATAAAGAAGGAGACAGAGAAAGGCAGAAGATAAAGTAGAAGAAAGGGTGGTCTATGGCAAAAAAAAAAAAAAAGAAGGACAAGAAGGGAGAAGAAAGGAAAAAAAATAACTATGAGAGAGAAACCAGCAAAAGCACATGGAGCAGAAAAATCTCCCCAAAAAACTGCAAGCCCAGGGATTATAAAAGGCAAGTAACAGCAAATAGTAAACATGGCCAAAATACCAAAATGTTGTGTTCAAGCATATTACATCAATCAAGAGAAGAAATCCAGATCGGAAGTGATAGTGAAATAGGACATATGTCCGAACAAAGTTTTAAAGCTCAATTACCGACACAAATAGAAATGGCAGGTATGTTTGCAAAGCTAGAAAATTCCCTCAAAACAGGAATGTCAACATTGCACAGAGACCTGGGTCAAATACTGACTTGATTCGATGACACAGAAATGCGACTGGATATGGATACTCCTACACAAGTAATAAAATGAGTTAAAAAATGAAATGAGAAATCTACAATAGAACAAAGGAATATGGCATATAAATTGGAGGACCAAGAAGATTGAAACAGGAGAAAAAATCTGAGAATTTGTGGTTTACCAGAATCAACGCAGAAAGAAGATCTGATAGAGATAATGAGAAGATGGCCATACAGTATACAATCTGATTGTACAATACCCTTTATGGTGGCCATAAAAGCTTTGATTATATTATCTGATTTCTGTACGATGTGAATAAAACAATTGAATTGAAAAACAATTGAATTGTCTTAACTTTCCTTTTGATTGTTTTAGACTCAGGCTGGGTTCACACATGTGTGGTACGAATTGAAGCTCAGGTTTCACTGCGAAGATAAAAATTAGTTGTTCAGAGGTTCCTCTGCGTTTTAGCTGCGGATCAGTGAGCAGGGAGGGGGGGGGAGAGAGGGGAGGAGAAGGAGAGAATTCATGTTCAGAACGGAATGCATCTGCGAATCAGATGCGTTCCCATAGAAGTAAATGGGCTTGTAATTCGCACCGCAATGCCCAGAAAACGCACACTTTTTTGTGCAATGCGCAGTGCGAATGCAATGCACATATGTGAACCAGATACATTCAAATGAATGTATTTCAAAATGTCCTGCGAATTGGATGTGGTGTAATCTGCATCTAATTCACATAGGTGTGAACGGGGGCTTAATTTAGGTCAGATTTGATCAGTTGCCTGGTCATGGCAGAAAATTATTGATTGTCGGGCATCGATGAGCTGCACTGAGATGCTTTCTTCCTGAATTCAATCATATTCCAGTTGATCTATTTATGAGATTGCATGGTAAAAAAACAGAGATGAAATCAATAACTTACAATCATATCCTCCAATTATCACTAGAAATCCACTTCCCTGATTATGTCATATCGATTGCATGGGTTGTTGCCTATAGATTGATTATTCCTGTCAGGAGAGATCAATCGAACTTTAAATCAATTATTTATTTGGGTTCGCTTACGCCGCAATCCCCATGTGCAGGTCCACATGCATTTGCATGTGTTTACGGTGCGCTTCAGGTGCATTTGCAGTGTGCTTTTTATATTTTTTTACTAAGTTGCTTTTACATGGCAGTATATGTTTGTGCATTCATGTGCGTTCCGGTACCCTCATGCAAGAAAAAATACAGTACTTTTTGAAAGCACTGCAGTGGTGTCAACTAGGCTCACTGAAGTCCATTCATTTTTCTTGCATATGCATCCATACTGTGTTTAAAAATGCGTTCAACTGCATCTGGTGTAAAATGAGTCCAACGATTTTCCTTTTCTAGGCGGTATCCCATATGTATGTTATCTTTAATTTATTTTTTTTTCATGTTCACTTATGTGTAATTTATCAATCATAGTCTCCATCATTTTCATGTACTTCTATCTGACGTACCTAGCCAATCCTGCCAGTCACCTTTCCTTCTTGATCTAAACTGACCACACAAAGCACACAAGCTTATATGTCATTGTGTGGTCACTTTTCATCCTTTGGCTGGCCATTTAGAGGTACAGGACACTGTACAGACACACAGCATGCCTATATTGGGTAGTTTATTTAGCCACCACACCCCCTGACCAATGAGAGCCTGTCTTTGGCACACAATCCCCCCCCAATCACAGCCTGCATCTTGAACATGCCCCCCTGCTCAAGTACAGCCAGCATCTTGTCTCAGGCTGAACAGACTACAGAATACAGGCACACTGTGTATCAGCACAGTGTCCCGTAACTTTGCCCCCCCCCACTATCAGGAAGAAGTGATGCATGGTCACGACAGAACTTTTTAACCAAAGGTAAGAGATCATTTTTGAAACTAAGCAAAGTTAAGCAGTTATGGTGCCTGCATAGTTATATTTAGAAAGTTATAGTTATAGTTATAGTTAGAAAGTGTCTATAACATTGTATGTATACTACTTTAATATACTTTTCTTCACCTATAATAAACCAGAACGTATTGTGCTACCGTTATATGCTTTTTCGTTTATAACCTTTTTTTACACTTATTTTTAAGTGTAGTGCTTTTTCGATAGAGAAGGGAAGGGTTAACTCCCTTCTTGGTTTTATTTTTTGCAGTCTCTGTGCTGCTTGGAGAGATTCCCCTATTCATGCTAAGCATGGATAGAGGAATGTCAGCTGCCGCCTCTATTCAGCAGGTAGCAGCAGTGGCTGTTGAATGTCTAAATGGTGCTTGCATGCAAGCACTGCTCTGACTGGCAGCTTTGATTAAAAAATGTACTTTTGTTTAGCGGGTTGGTACCGACAGGTCCACCTATAGCTCGAATTTTGGCAGATTTAGCATTTAAACAGTATATAGCCAACTTTAGCCAATAATCACTGTATCAGATCTAGGGCTTATGACATTGGGCGTTGTTTTTTCATTCGTTTGATATGCTTATGAAATACACATCAATGAGAGGTCATCAAAATTGCAGCATTTGACAAGAACCTCTTCCCACATGAGCCCTTAGCCCTGGTTCACATTGATGCAATTTGGCATGTGATTTGACATGTGGACAACAAGAAAAACCTGATGGTGTGAATACTTCCCTACTCTATTTTACAGCTGATTGGCTGTAAATACAGTGGGGACGGAAAGTATTCAGACCCCTTACATTTTTCACTCTTTGTTATATTGCAGCCATTTGCTAAAATCATTTAAGTTCATTTTTTTCCTCATTAATGTACACACAGCACCCCATATTGACAGAAAAACACAGAATTGTTGACATTTTTGCAGATTTATTTAAAAACGAAAAAATGAAATATCACATGGTCCTAATTATTCAGACCCTTTGCTCAGTATTTAGTAGAAGCATCCTTTTGATCTAATACAGCCATGAGTCTTTTTGGGAAAGATGCAACAAGTTTTTCACACCTGGATTTGGGGATCCTCTGCCATTCCTCCTTGCAGATCCTCTCCAGTTGTGTCAGGTTGGATGGTAAACGTTGGTGGACAGCCATTTTTTGGTCTCTCCAGAGATGTTCAATTTGGTTTAAGTCAGGGCTCTGGCTGGGCCATTCAAGAACAGTCACAGAGTTGTTGTGAAGCCACTCCTTTGTTATTTTAGCTGTGTGCTTAGGATCATTGTCTTGTTGGAAGGTAAACCTTCGGCCCAGTCTGAGGTCCTGAGCACTCTGGAGAAGGTTTTCGTCCAGGATATCCCTGTACTTGGCCGCATTCATCTTTTGTCTTGATTGCATCCAGTCGTCCTGTCCCTGCAGCTGAAAAACACCCACCACCATGCTTCACTGTTGGGACTGTATTGGACAGGTGATGAGCAGTGCCTGGTTTTCTCCACACATACCGCTTAGAATTAAGGCCAAAAAGTTCTATCTTGGTCTCATCAGACCAGAGAATCTTATACCATGAGGGCTTTCATGTGTCTTGCACTGAGGAGAGGCTTCCATTGGGCAACTCTGCCATAAAGCCCCGACTGGTGGAGGGCTACCGTGATGGTTGACTTTCTTCAACTTTCTCCCATCTCCCGACTGCATCTCTGGAGCTCAGCCACAGTGATCTTTGGGTTCTTCTTTACCTCTCTCACCAAGGCTCTTCTCCCCCAATAGCTCAGTTTGGCCAGACGGCCAGCTCTAGGAAGGGTTCTGGTCGTCCCAAACGTCTTCCATTTAAGGATTATGGAGGCCACTGTGCTCTTAGGAACCTTTGCCTTGCCACAATTCTGTCTCTGAGCTCTTCAGGCAGTTCCTTTGACCTCATGATTCTCATTTGCTCTGACATGCACTCTGTGCTGTAAGGTCTTATATAGACAGTTGTGTAGCTTTCCTAATCAATCCAATCAGTAGGGATGAGCCGAACACCCCCCCCAGTTCGGTTCGCACCAGAGCTTGCGAACAGACCGATAGTTCGCACCAACTTTCGAACCCCATTAAAGTCTATGGGACTCGAACGTGAGAAATCAAAAATTGGTATTTTAAAGGCTTATATGCAAGTTGGGGACCCGGGTCCTGCCCCAGGGTACATGTATTAATGCAAAAAAAAGTTTTAAAAACGGCCGTGTTTTCAGGAGCATTGATTTTAATGATGCTTAAAGTGAAAAAATAAAAGTGAAATATTCCTTGAAATATCGTGCCTGGGGGGTGTCTATAGTATGCCTCTAAAGTGGCACGTGTTTCCCGTGTTTAGAACTGTCCCTGCACAAAATGACATTTGTAAAGGAATAAAAGTCATTTAAAACTGCTTGCGGGTTTAATGTAATGTCTGGTCCCGGCAATATGGATGAAAATCATTGAGAAAAAAGGCATGGGTACCCCCCCCCCAGCCCATTACCAGCCCCTTTGGGTCTTGTATGGATATTAAGGGGAACCCTGCACCCAAATTAAAAAAAGGAAAGGCGTGGGGCCCCCAGGCCCTATATACTAAGACAGGGACTGTAGGTTTGTTCTTAAGTTCTTAAGTAGAATCTGTTTGTAATTTTGAACTGTTTTGCTGTCTGTGCACCTGTTCAGAAGATTTCACCTCACTTTCTGTCCCAATGGCAATTGGATATTAAAAATTTGGGGTTTTTAAGGGAAACAAGGATTGGTGAAAATTAAGGGGGGAGACACCTTTTCCCCAATATTAACTCTTACATGAGATCATTTCCCTTCCTAGGGGTAGATTTCCTCTCACTTCCTGCTGTCTCCTTCTGTTTGAAAGTAGGAGTCCTTTGTAAGTGGGATGTTTGAAAGTAGGGGCCTTCCCTATATACTCTGCAGAAATTTGGGCCTTAGGTGTTGGTATTGCCACAACACTGTAAGCCCTCACAGTTACTCTTGGTGGGCGCAGGAACGGGCCCTGCTGTGAAATATTAGATCAAGAATTGTAATTACATGCCCCTGTTGAAAAGGGGCAGAAAAATTGGGCCTTAGGCACAGGTGCTGGTGCCCAGAACCAAAAATGTTCTTACAAGCTATCAGCATGAAAATTGAGGCAGAAGAGGATAGCGCATAATAGGACAGTCACTCAGCATCAGCATAGGCAGTCTTGAAGGGATCTCACATTAAAAGAAAAATTATTCGGTTACATCAGCGTCAGGTGCTTGGTAGCTGGTGATCCAAGACTGATTTATTTTTATGAAGGTCAGCCGATCGACCGATTCGGTGGACAGGCGCACCCTGTGATCGGTTACAAAGCCTCCAGCAGCACTGAATGTGCGTTCCGAAAGAACGCTGGATGCGGGACAGGCCAGTAGCTCAATTGCATACTGTGCAAGCTCTGGCCAGTGATCCATCCTCAAGACCCAGTAACCCAGAGGATTTTCGGTGGGAACGGTGTCCAAGTCTGATCTTGCCCCTAGGTATTCATGCACCATGTAAATCAGACGCTGGCAATGGTTGCTGGAACCAATCATACCTTGGGGCTGTGGACTAAAAAATTGTCTGAACGCATCAGTCAGACGGCCACCTTCTCCACCGCTCCTTCTGTGACTGACCGAAGCCTCAGCAACATGTTGTCCAGGACCTGGAATTTGTAACCTCCCAGGCTCTGGAAACGCGTTGCACAAACCTTTCTGCAAGGCCTCCCGAAGATGTTTCATCCTCTGCTTCCTCTGTGACGGCAAGATAAGGTCCGCAACCTTACCCTTGTAACGTGGATCAAGGAGGGTTGCCAGCCAGTAATGATCCCTCTCTTTTATACCACGAATGCGAGGATCCTTCCGCAGGCTTTGCAGGATCAGGAAGGCCATGCAGCGTAGGTTTGCTGAGGCATTCGGTCCAAAGTCCTCTGGGTCACAAAGGACGACATGATCCGCAGCCACCTCCTCCCAGCCACGTACAAGTTCATGGGTTTCTTGGGACTGTAAATGATCTCTTGAAGACTGCTGCTGATGCTGAGTGCCAGGCTCCACCTTCATGCTGACACAATCCTCCTCCTCATCCTCTTCCTGTGATCGGCACGCAGGAACACTGTCTGTATAAAGGGGACCTTGAGAGGTAAGGAAGTCCTCCTCTTCCTCCCTCTGTTCTGCCTCAAGTGCCCTGTCCATTATTCCACGCAGCGTGTGCTCCAACAGGTGGACAAGTGGGACATTGTCACTTTTGGAATAACGCACAGCAGACAGCAGCGCCCTGCACATGTAGAGCTCTGCGGTGTGATGCAGTCGGTTGGCTACCCTTAAGGTGGCCCCTGGAGGGCATCCTGCCTCGTTTGAGATGTGCCTCCTCCTCCTCTCTCCTATCAGGCACCCATGTAGAGTCAGTGACATCATTATCCCCTCCTCGTCACTGGAGCAAACCTGGCAGTATGCTGCAGCTGGGGGAACATAACTGCCAGTTTGCTGTCCTTCTTGGGCACCCCCTCTCTCTGGGCTCACGTAAATGCCTTCCTCAAGCTGTGTACCATCATCGGAACCCTCAAAACACTGCGCATCCTCCTGCAGCATGTACCCAACACTGTGGTCAAACAGTTTGGGGGACTCCTCAGGACATGGAGGGGCTAGGGAAGGAGTGACTGATGCCATTGAGCTGAGGGAAGAGGCCACTTTGGCAGACAAAGTACCCTGAGCCTGGGTGAGAGAGGATGAGGAGGATGAGGACGGCTTGGTCATCCACTCTACCAACTCTTCCGCATGTTGTGGCTCAACGCGACCAGCTCCCGAAAAAAAGGACAAGCTGCCCCGCGGCTACGTGCTGAGGATGCACCGTGTCCATGACCAGCACTGTTTGCTGTAGACACAGAGCCTGCTTGCCCACTTTTAGTGGCCTGTGAGCGTCTGCCTCTCCTTGGTGGCCTTCCAGACATACTGTACAATTAGATTAGCAAAACAACGCCTGAAGATTACTAAAAACAGTACACCAGGAATGGCCTACAGTAAGGTATAGGTTTGGCTAGACTATATATATACAAGCCTGTATATATATATTTATTAAATGCACTGAGCTCAGTGAGTCACCTGCCTGGCTGAAGTATATTAGACACAATACACCAGGAACGGTCTGCAGTGAGATCTAGCTAAACTATATACAGAGTATATATACCTATATATATATATACACAATACACTGCAGCTATCTAACTGTCTCACCTGCCTGTCTGAAGTATATTACCAACAGAACACCAAGAAGGAATTGCCTGCCTGCTGAAACTAAATGAAATGACAGTCTCTGTCTCTCTCTTTAACAAACGCCACCAACACACTACACACGGCCGACATGCAGGCGGCCTTATATAGTGTGGGGCGTGTACTTAACCCCCTGAGCCATAATTGGCCACAGGCACCCTGCCTGTGGTCAATTATGGCTCTCTTCGCTGGCGGCGCTGTGATTCGCCAAAGCATGCGGGTCATAGTGCATGCTTGGCCAATCATCAGCCAGCAATGCACTGCGAAGCCACAGTGAATTATGGGCCGTGACGCGCCACTCGAATTTGGCGCGAACGGCCCATAATGTTCGTAATTCGACGAATGGTCGTACAGCGGATGTTCGACTCGAACTCGAAGCTCATCCCTACCAATCAATATAATCAAGCACAGCTGGACTCAAATGAAGGTGTAGAACCATCTCAAGGATGATCAGAAGAAATGGACAGCACCTGAGTTAAATATATGAGTGTCACAGCAAAGGGTCTGAATACTTAGGACCATGTGATATCTCAGTTTTTCTTTTTTAATAAATCTGCAAAAATGTCAACAATTCTGTGTTTTCTGTCAATATGGGGTGCTGTGTGTATATTAATGAGGAAAAAAATGAATTTAAATGATTTTAGTAAATGGCTGCAATATAACAAAGAGTAAAAAATTTAAGGGGGTCTGAATACTTTCCGTCCCCCCTGTACCTGCAGGAGCTGTGAGTCTCACACTGTATTCAATGGCGCTTCCTGCACAACTAATCACAGTGAACCCCCACTGGGTATCCCACAGCTAATCGAAAATGGTCCCATTCACAAATGTGAACTGGGCCTTAGCCTAGGTTCACATTGATGGGATTTGGCATGTGATTTGACACGTCCAATCATATGCCAAATCGGCACTGTCCGAATCGGTGCAACGCCGACTTTGTGGCACCGCACAGATTCCCAAGAGTAGTTTTTGTAACTTCGGGTGCAATTTCAATAGATATCTGTGCAGGAACCCACCCAGATGTCTCTGAAATCGCCCCCGAAGTCAGGCTGACATGTGTGTATGAAATCGTGCAAGTTTGTCTGAACTCGCACAATTTCAATCCTGCTGTCAGTGTGAACCTGGGCTGAAACTATACTGTGCATGGGGGGCCAGATTTAAACAAAATATAAGGAATACTGTAGCAAAGGTGGAACTGTTTTTCTTAATGCTTCAAAATGATACAAGAAATTCAGATGCTATGGGCAACAGCCCCAGTTTTTAGTTTTTTTTTTTTTTTTGCACAAGTCCTAATTACTGTTATTATTATTTCTTAATCTAAGTTATTGCTATTATACCCTATGTTTAAGGGCTCGATCATATAAGCGCTTTGTAGTATAAAGCATACCGCAACGCACAGCAACAGAGCATGCACACGATAAGTTGTGGTTCCATTTGTTTTGAATTGCATCCCAACACATCACCACAATGCACTGTGCGCTGGAATGCACCACAATACGAAGTGCATTCTGCTATGCTGCGAAAAAAAATGCACTATGTATTTAAGGAGCTTTACATTTTGGGCTGCCTAAAGGCTCGTCGTGTGGCTTGTGTTAAGGTGTGCATAACATGCGTGCATTGTGCATATGTGCTGCGGTGTATTGTTAATGAAGAAGTATGGCCGAAGCTCTTACTTCCATACTATTCAGGCTATACTTCTCCTATGGATCACAGGAGTGTAGTTTGTTCTGCATTCTTGTGACCTATTTTCAGCCGGTCCAGGCTGGGGAAAGATCCCTACTTTATAGTTGGGATCCACCCAGATGCCTGGACAGGCAGCTGGCTCAGACTCTAAATGATCCGCTGGGAGACTGAGTCAGCCACAACCTCCCCTCCCCAGCCCAGCACTCCAGTGAGTGCTGGAGGGCAGAGCAGGGAACCCAGTGGTGTTTGATCGCTCGGTTCTCAGTGCAGAGGTAGTGGCGGGCAGATGCAGCATCGAACCCCCTAGCTAAGTATAAGCATACCTCCCAACTTTCTGAGATGGGAACGAGGAACACCTATTAGCAAAAGTATGTAGGTGTAGCGCCCTGGGCTTTAGTCAGGGAGCTCCTCACCAAATTCCTTGTCAGGGGTAACTTCTGTAAATAGTTGTTAGAGATCCATTGACTTCTCCCCAAGTTTGGCCTTGTTGTAGTTTTCTCTTCTGCCACTAGGTGGACAGGCACTTGGTGGCATTAGATGTGGGAAGGACATTTTGAGGGAGGTACCACCGCAAAAGCCTTGAGGATTCAGAGTCAATGAATCAGAGAGTTCAGTGAGAGACTAGTAGCTCAAGGGGCTGAAGAGCTACAAGTGGACATTGTAGTGAAGCTGAGAGAACTATTAAACTTTGCGTTAGGAACTGTTAAATACTGTTGCCATAGGAGAAATCAAACCTGCATGTGCAGAAGTGGCACCTTGCTGGGGCCTTTCCATGTACGGCTGTCTTCCTATTGTAGCACCCTCTACCAGAAGGTATGTGCTAGAGTAGGATTTTTTCCTAAGTTTAGGGTATATGTGTAGGTAAATTTAGGCAGGCTTATGCTATGCGCTGGGCCTCCCATATAAGCTGGGATCCAATGCTATCAGGGAGGAGTTCTGAGAGCAGGAAAAGATAGAATGGAGTGCTGAGTTGCTGTTCCGGGCATCCCCACGTGGGGGGTGCACCGAGCACAGAGGAGGGCTGGAGGAGCCATTGAGATGTTTTTGAGGATAGAGATTTTCATCATCAAGGAGCTGGTGTCAGGATGCTGTGACCAAGGAACACAGGACTTGCACACAGTTGAAGGTGAATGAAGGAGAAGTAGCAGTAAAGCGTCAGGAGGAAAGTTGCAGAGTTAAAGTCAAGCTGCTGTGACCGGGGAACACAGGACTTGTACTTTGGAGAAGGTCAGAGTGAAGGAAACATAAGGAGAAGCTATAGAGAGTAGTGCAGAATGCTGTGGCCGGGGAATGCAGCGATAACAGTAATGGACTGGCTGGAAACAGTAGTCCACTTATTACCATGTGTCAGGCTGTCAGGGGGGAGGTACCGAGTATCTCTGGCCTGGTGAAGCACACTGGTAATATCTTCCAAAAGACTGTGTGGCTTCTAAACTTAATGGGCCATCGGGGAGAGGCTGTGTATGTCTCTGGCTTATTGATTTGCTGAAGCAACACCCTTATGATCTGCAAGATGGGATTATTCAGAGTGATTCCTTCTTCTCCAATGGAAGTGAAGTAACCATAATCATAAACAGTTTTACAGTGGAGAATTCGTACAGGACAGGAATTCAGTAGGAGAAATATTCTGCAGGAGTCAGTGCAAAGGAGGAAGAGCAACAGTCTGCAGAGGAAGTCTGCAGAGGAAATAGACTGAGAATGTTAGAGGTGCATCATTTTCAAGTTTAGAGCTGCTAATTCATGTCTTACCAAAGTGATGACAATACACTGAATACCATGGGCATCCCATATCTTCCCTTATCCCAACCAAGTTGTATCCCGCAATAAACGTAACAAAACTAATGACTGCTCATTGTCTTAAATGATAGATGGGGGTCTGGCAGCAGGGCGATTGGCAAATTGCTAGTGACCAAGTGGTAACCATACCGCTACACTATTGAAGTCTCAGAGTCTGCCGATTGAAATTGCAAGTACTTAAGGGTGTCCTGGCCCCAACCCTCTTTCCCTTGCAAAACATAAAAAGGACTGTTTAAAAGAAATAAAACCTCTTTTGCATCCAAGAAGTGTATGGCTCCCAATGACTTTAACCATTTTTGTACCCACTCTGCCTCACAACCTACTACATATTGAAGGATGTCAGCTGTCTATGACCTCAAAGGTTGTCATTAGACTGAAAGAGGTTAGAGAGTCTGCTACATAGGCATAGGACACGCCCCCTGCCACGCCCTCTTAAAGGAGAATTCTAAAAAAAAAGATTTGTTAAACCCACACATGTTTTTTTTTTTTACCTATACTATTCCTTTATACTGACTTTTGGAATTTACAAATGCAGCAATTTAGAAATTGGATGAAAGGTTTAGCACTGGAAAACACTTTTTGAAAGATAAATAGTGCATTTTATATACAACTATTTAGATCAGACCAAAATGATGGACAAATGAGGAGGACAGAGGGACTTGGGGGGGTGATTTACTAAAACTGTATGGTGCAAAATCTGGTGCTGATCTGCATAGAAATCATAATTCTTCCAGGTTTTATTGTCAAAGCTTGATTGAATGAGCTGAAACTAGTAGCTGTTTGGCTACCATGCACTGCTGCACCAGATTCTGGGTGTACCAGTTTTAGTAAATCCCCCCATTTGTTCCAAATCAGAGACAGTCCCTCAAATTCAGGGACAGTTGGGAGGTATGGTAAGGTGTTTATTTTTTATAAACCCTATACTTCTCTTTTATAACACATCATAGTGTTTATTTTTCGTTTTTTAACTTACACTTTATTTAACTATAAACTTTAACTCCATGCACCTTTTAGTGCATTGTTTTGAACTGATGCAATAGAACAGGAGGCAAATTGTCCTGCATATGCATTGTGACTGCATCGGGCAACACTGTCCATCATTACTGCATTGTAATCCTGGGGCAGATTTTATTGTATACTTTTCTTAACCACTTCAGCCCCGGAAGGATTTACCCCCTTCCTTACCAGAGCACTTTTTAAAATTTGGCATTGCGTTGCTTTAACTGCTAATTGCGCGGTCATGCAATGCTGTACCCAAACGAAATTTGCGTCCTTTTCTTCCCACAAATAGAGCTTTCTTTTGATGGTATTTGATCACCTCTGAGGTTTTCATTTTTTGCGCTATAAACGGATAAAGACCGAAAATTTTGAAAAAAAATGATGTTTTCTACTTTTTGTTATAAAAAAAATCCAATAAACTCAATTTTAGTCATACATTTAGGCCAAAATGTATTCGGCCACATGTCTTTGGTAAAAAAAATGTCAATAAGCGCATATTTATTGGTTTGCGCAAAAGTTATAGCGTCTACAAACTAGGGTATATTTTCTGGAATTTACACAGCTTTTAGTTTATGACTGCCGATCTCATTTCTTGAGGTGCTAAAATGGCAGGGCAGTACAACACCCCCCCCCCCCCTCAAATGACCCCATTTTGGAAAGGAAAGGAAATTGCTGAGAGGCATGTTGAGCCCATTGAATATTAATTTTTTTTGTCCTAAGTGATTGAATAATGACAAAAAATTGCACCCCAAAATACATTCAGCTGCTTCTCCTGAGTACGGGGATACCACATGTGTGGGACTTTTTGGGAGCCTAGCCGCATACGGGGCCCCGAAAACCAATAACCGCCTTCAGGATTTCTAAGGGCGTAAATTTTTTATTTTACTCCTCACTACCTATCACAGTTTTGAAGGCCATAAAATGCCCAGATGGCACAAACCCCCCCAAATGAACCCATTTTGGAAAGTAGACACCCCAAGCTATTTGCTGTGAGGCATGTTGAGTCCATGGGATATTTTATATTCTGACACAAGTTGCAGGAAAGTGCCAAATTTTTTTTTTTTTTTGCACAAAGTTGTCACTAAATGATATATTGCTCACACAGGCCATGGCCATATGTGGAATTGCACCCCAAAATACATTTAGCTGCTTCTCCTGAGTATGGGGATACCACATGTGTGGGCCTTTTTGGGAGCCTAGCCGCGTACGGGGCCCCGAAAACCAATCACCGCCTTCAGGATTTCTAAGGGTGTAAATTTTTTATTTCACTCTTCACTGCCTATCACAGTTTCGGAGGCCATGGAATGCCCAGGTGGCACAAACCCCCCCCCCAAATGACCCCATTTTGGAAAGTAGACACCCCAAGCTCATTGCTGAGAGGCATGGTGAGTATTTTGCAGCTCTCATTTGTTTTTGAAAATGAAGAAAGACAAGAAAAAAAATGTTTTTCTTTTTTCAATTTTCAAAATTTTGTGACAAAAAGTGAGGTCTGCAAAATACTCACAATACCTCTCAGCAAATAGCTTGGGGTATCTACTTTCCAAAATAGGGTCATTTGGGGGAGTTTTGTGCCACCTGTGCATTTCATGGCCTCTGAAACTGTGATAGGCAGTGAAGAGTGAAATAAAAAATTTTCGCCCTTAGAAAGCCTGAAGGCGGTGCTTGTTTTTCGGGGTCCCGTACGAGGCTAGGCTCCCAAAAAGTCTCACACATGTGGTATCCTCGCACTCAAGAGAAGCAACAGAATGTATTTTGGGGTGTAATTTCACATATTCCCATGGCATGTTTGAGCAATATATCATTTAGTGACAACTAAAAAAAAAAAAAAAATTGTCTCTTTTCCGCAACTTGTGTCACAATATAAAATATTCCATGGACTCGACATGCCTCTCAGCAAATAGCTTGGGGTGTGTACTTTACAAAATGGGGTCATTTGGGGGGGTTTTGAACTGTCCTGGCATTTTATGCATAACATTTAGAAGCTTATGTCACACATCACCCACTCTTCTAACCACTTCAGGACGAAGCCCTTTCTGACACTTTTTGTTTACATGAAAAAATAATTTTTTTTTGCAAGAAAATTACTTTGAACCCCCAAACATTATATATTTTTTTAAAGCAAATGCCCTACAGATTAAAATGGTGGGTGTTTCATTTTTTTTTTTTCACACAGTATTTGCGCAGCGATTTTCCAATGCATTTTTTGGGGGAAAAACACACTTTTTAAAATTTTAATGCCCTAAAACACACTATATTGCCCAAATGTTTGATGAAATAAAAAAGATGATCTTAGGCTGAGTACCTGGATACCACACATGACATGCTTTAAAATTGCGCACGAACATGCAGTGGCAACAAAATAAATACATTTTTAAAAGCCTTTAAAAGCCTTTACAGGTTACCACTTTAGATTTACAGAGGAGGTCTACTGCTAAAATTACTGCCCTCGATCTGACATTCGCCGTGACACCTCACATGCATGGTGCAATTGCAATTTTTTTTTTTTCTTTTTTATCTTATTTTTAAACTGTTCCTTTCATTCTTTTTTTTTTAATCATTTTTATTGTTTTCTCAGGGAATGTAAATATCCCTTATGATAGCAATAGGTAGTGACAGGTACTCTTTTTTGAAAAAATTGGGGTCTATTAGACCCTAGATCTCTCCTCTGCCCTCAAAGCATCTGACCACACCAAGATCGGTGTGATAAAATGCTTTCCCAATTTCCCAATGGCACTGTTTACATCCGGTGAAATCTATATAAAATGCTCATAGCTTCCGGTTTCTTAGGCCATAGAGATGTTTGGAGCCACTCTGGTCTCTGATCAGCTCTATGGTCAGCTGGCTGAATCACCAGCTGCATTCTCAGGTTCCCTGTTGAGACAGGAGGAGTCTAGAGGCTAATTAGCCGCTAGGATTGTTTTTACATGAAAGCTGACTGCTGGCTGAAAAGAATGATACCAAGATGATACCTAAACCTGCAGGCATCATTCTGGTATAACCACTCATAGTCGTGAATGGCGTACCTGAAGACAATAAAACACAGTAAACGGTAAAGTATAAAAAATTGCATACCTGAAAAGCAAACATGATAAAACATAATAACAATAAAACATTGCAGAATAGAATACAGTAAAAAAGAGCAGAACAATAGAGAGAGAATAGAGAGAGAACAATAAAACGACAACTATTTTTTTTTATTTTATACATTTTTTTGTGTTTTTTTTTTTTTTTTTTTTTTTTACACTTTTTTTTTGTAACTGTAACTTTTACAACTGTAACCGGTTCCAGGTTCGGGTCTCTCAAAATGCGATGGCATCTTGGGAGACCCTGTGAAAGTGTGCCTAGTCTGTGCAATGCTGTACCCTACGCTAATACTCAACTAGTGTATGGTAGCGTTCAAAACATTCACCAATGCAAAGACCAGGATTGTCAGGACAGGAAGGACAATAATAGCGGGTGTCACGCCTATATCCGCGCTTGCTGCAGACACAACATCTTTTTTGGGGGGGTTCGTTGGGTAGGGGTACTCGGGAGGACATAAAGAAAATGCCTCTCATGCAGCCGACTGCATTTGGTTGGGGATGTGAATGGGGGAAGTACGGGTGCTGCAGAAGTGGTGGGTTCCCAATTAGGATTGGCGAATGCAGCAGGAAGGGCACTATGGGCACGACGGACCTGTTTGTCTTCTTCTTGGTGGCAGCAGGACACTGCTTGTGCTTGCCACCTCACCAGCTCGAACTGCACTTATGGGACTCGCCACGTCACCAAGTGTTACTGCAGTGATGGTTTGACTACGACCGGGGTGTACTAGGCCGCTGGTGTTTGCCAGTTCACCAAAATGCTACCAAAAAAACTGTTAGTGATCGCAGGGATCAGGCCTGACTCTGCGAACGCTGCAGTTATGCGTTTAGTGTTTTGTAAGTGTCAGTGATCGATCGATACTGCACTTGGGTGGGCTGGGCTGGACTGGGCCGGGCGGAGGGGGAAAACGCAGGTGCTAGCAGGTATCTGGGCTGATCCCGCTAACACTGTGTTTTTGGAACCCTAAACTCCTGGGGACGCTAGTATATATCTGATCGGATCAGATATTGATCCGTTCAGATACTATACCACTAAGGGAGGCGTATGCTGCGTGCGTGGGTGTTAGCGCTACTGGCGCTAACCTGACGCTGCCTGGGGCGACGCATATCACCGCCGGGCGATCAGGGGGCTAAACCTTTATTAGGTAATAAAACGGCGGGTGCCCTGACACTATAAAAAATAAACTAACCAGCGTCACCCGTAACAGTTATACGGTGATCACTGGTGAAAGGGTTAACTAGGGGGCAATCAAGGGGTTAAAACATTTATTCGGTAGTATATGGGGGTCCCTGACACTATAAAACGCTGACGGCGAACCTAACTATTTACCTCCCTAACTAGCGTCACCAGTGACACTAATACAGCGATCGGAAAAACGATCGCTTAGTGACACTGGCGACGGGGGGTGATCAAGGGGTTAAAACTTTATTAGGGGGGTTAGAGGGGTACCCTAGACCTAAAGGGGGCTACCACTAACTGCCCTACCACACTAACTGTCACAAACTGACACCAATGCAGTAATCAGAAAAAAAAACAAACAAAAAAAAACTTGGGGGGGATTGGGGGGTAAAGGGGGGTGTAATGTGTGCCTGGCATGTTCTACTGTATGTGTGTGTGTTGTGCACTCACATCGATGTCTTCTCTCCTCGGCACCGGAACGGAAAATACAGAGCCGAGGAGAGATGACATAATTTCCTCTGCTGCTGTTTACCATACAGCAGCAGAGGAATGATCCCATTGGCTGGGAGCAATCGCGAGGGGGGGGCCACGAATGGATGGCCTCCCCCTCACCTCCGATTGCCGGGGGACAAACGCCGACCGCCTCGGGCACCGGGAGGGGGGGGGGTCTGATTGGACCCCCCGCCCGCGGGAGGCAGATCACGTACAGGTACATGATTCTGCCTGCCCGTGCCATTCTGCCGACGTATATCGTCGTGAGGCGGTCAGCAAGTGGTTAAGATGATAATAAATTTTACAATCTGACCTTTAGATCTACCATAAACTATGTAGTGCAAGGGCCTACCTAATTTGATACAAATATAATGAATTGTTTTGGTTTGTTCTCATATTACATAGTTTTGGTAAAGCTAAAGGAGATTGTACAGTCAAATTGTATAGTGTATTGTCACCTTTACATTAACATTATGTACTACTACCATTTTTTTTAAAGAAAAATGTTTTATCTTTGTGCTCATAGGTTTCACTAAACATGGAATTTTCTAACCTGTTGCAACCCCCGAAACACTTATGCCGCGTACACACGGTCGGATTTTCCGACGGGAAATGTTCGATGGGAGCTTGTTGTTGGAAATTCTGACCGTGTGTAGGCTCCATCGGACATTTTCCGTCTGAATTTCCGACAAACAAAATTTGGGATCCAGATCTCAAATTTTCCGACATCGTAAATTCCGATTGTGTGTACACAATTCCGACGCACAAAGTTCCACGCATGCTCGGAATCAAGCAGAAGAGCCGCACGGGCTATTGAACTTCATTTTTCTCGGCTCGTCGTACGTGTTGTACCGCGTTCTTGACATTCGAATTCGAATTCGAAGATTTGTGTGACCGTGTGTGGGCAGGACAAGTTTGAGCCAACATCCGTCAGAAAAAAATCCATGGATTTTGTTGTCGGACTGTGTGATCGTGTGTACGCGGCAATACAGTGCCTTGAAAAATTTTTTACAAACCTTGAAATTTTCCACATTTTGTCATATTACAACAAAAATGTAAATGTATTTTATTGGGATTATTGGGATATTGGGATATTCAGCCCCCTTTACCCTGATACCCCTAACTAAAATCTAGTGGAACCAATTGCCTTCAGAAGTCACCTAATTAGTAAATAGAGTCCACTGTGTGTAATTTAATCTCATTATAAATACAGCTGTTCTGCGAAACCCTAAGAGGTTTGTTAGAGAACCTTAGTGAACAAACAGCATCATGAAGACCAAGGAACACACCAGACAAGTCAGGGATAAAGTTGTAGAGAAGTTTAAAGCAGGGTTAGGTTATAAAAAAAATTCCCAAGCTTCGGATCACTGTTCAATCCATCATCTGAGAATAGAAAGAGTATGTCACAACTGCAAACCTACCAAGACATGGCCGTCCACCTAAACTGACAGGCCAGGCAAGGAGAGCATTAATCAGAAAAGCAGCCAAGAGGCACATGGTAACTATGGAGGAGTTACAGAGATCCACAGCTCAGGTTGGAGAACCTGTCCACAGGACAACTATTAGTCGTGCACTCCACAAATCTGGCCTTTATGGAAGAGTGACAAGAAGAAAGCCATTGTTGATAGAAGGTAGAGCTGCATGATTATTTTTTGCATAATGTGTAAGATGATGTTACGCCATGAGAATCATAAGAGTTGTGTGATATTTATTCTAAGCAAAAAATAATGATTCTCATTTTAGCCAGAATCATGCAGCTGTAATAGAAAGCCATAAGAAGTCCTGTTTGCAGTTTTCGAGAAGACATATGTGGGAAACAGCAAACATGTGGAAAATGGTGCTCTGGTCAGATGAAAATTGCTGTCCATAGACACATTCCATTGAATCTGACAGAACTTAAGCTATTTTGCAAAAAAAAAAAAGAATGGGCAAACATTTCACTCTCTAGATGTGCGAAGCTGGTAGAGACATACCCAAAAAGACTTGCAGCTGTAATTGCAGCCAAAGGTGGTTCTACAAAGTATTGACTCAGTGTTGTGGAAATTTTATATTAATGTATTGTCATAAGTCTCCCAGTGTGTGTTCAATCACAGCCCGCTCTAATAGCTGACTGGGGCAGATCAACACTGGTTGAGATCCTTTGGTAGTGAAAAGCTCTTTGGGGATGTAGAGAAGTGTTTGTGGAGTGGGGACATGTCCGCCAGCTAAGGGCCCCTGTGCGATGCACAGAACGATCGTCTGGTGGGGATGTGTTCGCTCTGCAAAGACATTGTCGGTTTAACGAGTGTGCTCTCATGTTGCCCCTGTGTGCCTGATCAACACATTTGTGGCCCAATGAGTGTACGCCTGCCGATAATCTCTCGTCCACAAAGACAGTAGAATAATCCCAGGTATACATTGTTCTCTGGAACAATGTATAATAGGGATTTCTATCAACGGAAATACGGGAGTCTTTTGGGTTCTGGTTGGAGACAGGGTTAATGTTTGAAAGCCATGTGGCTTCTAAAAACATACATGCACCCTGTCTCCGCTCAGACACACCCATGAGACTCCTGTAGTCATTGTTCATTGGTTGTTGCATTTTCCTGTGTTGTTAAATCCTTATATTGTCATTTACATCCCGTGAGGTCATATCCTGTGTCCATTTCTTGTGAGGTCACAAGCTTTGTAAGAGGTGTTTGGCTGTTGGAGGCGGAACCCTCAAGCTTTGGGACTTGCTATTGATATGCCAATAAAGTGGCTCACGCAGACAGCTGAGACAGAGCTGTAAGGGCAGTCTTGCTGAGATGGGAATGTAAGAAGGATGTGTTTTGTCTATTTGTGAGCATGAGACACACACACACACACCAGAGGATGAGCTACACCAGAGGAGAGACATATGATCAAAAGGTGAGATGGTATTGTATCATTAGACGAAATTGTTATTATGATGAGAAACAAGAGATTTGGCTGTGTGCTTTGCGTACAACCAAATTTCGCTAACACTCAGGGGGGCTGAATATAAATGCACACTACACTTTTCAGATATTTATTTGGAAAACCATTTATAATTTTCCTTTCACTTCACAATTATGTACTGCTTTGTGTCGGTCTATCACATAAAATCCCAATACAATACATCAAGGGGTATGAATACTTTTTCAAAGCGCTGTATGTGTGGCAACAAACGGTGGTCTTTAACAGCTTCCCGCTTGCGCTATAGCCGAATGACAGCCATCAATAGATGTTCTCCTGTGCATGAGCTTCCTGTGCGCCCCCTCTCAATGAGACTCGGCTGATCACAGATCGGAGTAAGGGGCCAATCCCGGGCCACCTACCAGTGCCCACCTGTGCCACCTATCAAGGTCCATCTGTGCCACCTATCAATGCCCATCAGTGCCTCATCATCAGTGACACCTATCAGTGTCATCTTTCAGTGCCCACCAGTGGCACCTCAGCAGTGCCCATCAGTGCCACCCATCAGTGCCCACCAGTGCCGCCTATCATTGCAACCTCATCAGCGCACATCAATGAAGCAGAAAAAATTACCTGTTTGCAAAATTTTATAACAAACTATAAAACTGTTTTGTTTTTTCAAAATTTTTGGTCTTTTTTACATTTTTTTAGCAAAAAATTAAAAACCCAGCAGTGATTAAATACCACCAAAAGAAAGCTCTATTAGTGTGAAAAAAATTATTAAAATTTAACCTGGGGACCGTGCAATTGTCATTCAAAGAGTGACAGCGCTGAAAGCTGAAAATTGGTCTGGGCAGGAGGGGGGTTTAAGTGCCCAGTAAGCAAGTGGTTAAGCCCACATGTTACAAATACAGTATGTGTCACTGGGTGACCAATGTTTCCATACTGAGAACGCTCTCACTGTGTGCTCCCATCCCGGAGACTGAATTGTTAAAAACAACTCACGGTATGAAGTAATGATCGGTAGCCAGCAGGACCAGCTGCCAGTTGTATGACTAGTGTGACAGCCAGTGGTCACATGATCACCTATCTTTCCTGCCACCCGGGTGTTTTCAACTTTTTAAAGGGACATTGTGGCGGGCGGAAATGGGTTAGGGTGCATTGACACCTGCATAAGCACCCTGCCTCTGTTTAGATATGTAGCACTAACCCCCAAAGGAGCTGCTGAAATAAATTGGGTTGTTGCCGTCACCCCTTACCTTTAATTTCACCACATCAAGAACCTAGAGTCCATGTTGAGCTTTGTATCCAACAATATATGCACCAGTCACTTTCCAATGCTTTAATGAAAGAACTTGAAAGAAGTAGCAGTGAAGAGGTAGAAAGGGAGTTTCAGGAAAATTCAATTACCTTTGTCAAATCATTGAGGAATTGAAGATCTTAGAGACGATTATACCTTCATTCCAAAGATCTTTGCCCACCCGGATAGGTCTCTCTCACTGACCTAGCAGCCGGAATGGAGCACGAAATAAAAGTCTCTGCCACAGACTTTAAAGGAACAAAATTGCTATACGATCCTCTGCCACAGGACGTAGTATTAGATGAACAGTCCTCTGCCACAGGACATAATGGTTTTAGATGAACAGCGACACAGTACCAGAACCTTTAAGCCGACCCGGCAGTACTGTGCGGTAAGTTAGGTTAGGATGAATCCTCCAATTGAGTCACCAGAGACCGTGCTCTCCAAGATGAGTCCTCCCCTGGATCTTCTCAATGGCTTGGCTTCTTCCCGCAAGACAGACAGCACAGGACCACCTCTAAACCAGTGGGCCCCAGATGACCTCTGGGCCCACTTATAGAAACGTAGCCTCGGGCCAGCATGGCCCCGAGACTGAAAGGAAGCCGTTACATACATTTAGGCCAGGAGGGCCAGCAGGTAAAAGAGAACCAAAAATGGCGTCTGACCCTTAAGTACTCTCTCCCAGAATGCATAGCAGTGGACCACCTCTGCCGAGTTGCTTTTGAGAAAGAAGAGCACTCAATACACTTCAGCCGGTTGCTTTTCAACACCGGCCTGTAGTGACAACGACACCTACAAGCGACAGCGTGAAACTGCACACAACACAACCAATGCTGGAACAGAGGCTAATTTAGCCATAGATTAAATCTGTACCATATATTAACAGATAACCCACTAAATTTACATATAAGCGCCTGATCAACAGGAGCAGGGCTCTACAGATACAAAAATGCCAGCGGGGGTTCCCATGATTAGCTATGGGAGGTAGCCCCATTGACAGCAATGGGAGGCTGCTTGCTCCCGCAGCTAATGGTGGCCACTCGCATGTAAACTCTTATGCAGCTATCACATGAGAGCAATCGACCCTGGACACAGGCAGTCTCTGTCCAGGGCCAATTACTTGCATGTGATCAGCCATTACATGTGAGTGTCCACAATTAGCTGGAAGAGTAGGCAGCCCCCATTGCTTTCAATGGGGCTGCATCCTGCAGCTAATCAAGGGAACTCCTGCTGTGGTTCTCACATCTAATCAGAGGTAGGGTGCATTTGCAGGTGTGAATGTCCCCTTAAACCAAAATATAATATTTTTAAATGGAAATAAGTATGTATTGGCATAACTTTTGTTGCTGTGCTCATCATTAGCCATGTATACAGATGAATGAGGCATTTGGGAAATTCCTGAACTGTACTGTTTGCACACATTCCTGTCATTTTTAGCCACCCCTTTGTTCTATTTTTGGCTTCTAATGCCTCGTGCACACGATCAGACTTTCCGCCAACAAAACCGTGGAATTTTGTCCAAAGGGCATTGGCTCAAACTTGTCTTGCATACACAGGGTCACACAAAGGTTGGGGAAAGTAATGACGTGCTAGACGTACTACGTGGTTTTTCAGCTCTTCTGCACCACCCTTTGGGCTCCTTCTGCTAATTTCGTGTTAGTAGAAGAACCATAATGCAAATAATAAACCAGACTAAAAAACTGTGGATGAAAACAAAGTGTGTTGGGGGCAGGAGGCGGAGCCTAGCGGAGCAGACATGCATTGTTAGAGCTCCACACCGCTGAGGAGAGAAGAGAAGGACAAAGCGGAGCCTGCAGGCTCAAAAGGTATCCATTTGAACCTTTTTGCCCCAGGGAACAAACTGTGAAAGTTTGGGCAGGAAATATGGTACTGGGAGGAAACCGTGGCAGAAATAAAAATCACCTCACAAAGAGCTCACAGGCACTCACTGCAGCTGAAGCAGCTCCAGTCACCTCACAAGATACAGCATCAGGGCACTCTCACAGACAGAAAATGTCACAGCAAGACTCTCCATTTGAGTCAGATACAGAACAAATCCTCTCACAAACTTCTCCACAAGCCTCCTCAGCATCCCCAGTAATATTATTACAATTTGAAAAGATGCTTCATAAGGCTTTAAAACAAACCTCAGACCAAATAACAAAAAGCCTAACCAAAGAAATAAGAGAGCTGGGAAACCGCACCGCAGCCTTAGAAATAAAAATGGATGAAATTGAAATTACAACCCAAGAAAATATAACAGAATTGGAACAATTAAAAAAAGAGAATTTAATACTTCAAACTAAGCTCGAAGATTACGAAAATAGAGCCAGACGTTCAAACTTGCGCATAAGGGGAATACCTGAAACTGTGACAGACCTGCAATCTACTATTACTGCTCTATTACAAGAACTAAAGCCAGATATCCCTATTGAACGTTTAGAACTGGACAGAGTACACAGAGCCCTCACAGCCAAAAAGAAAGATGGACCCCCACGTGATATAATTACAAAATTTCATTATTACAGAACGAAAGAACAAATACTAATTGCTGCAAGAGAAAAAAAGGAACTTAATTTTCAAGGACACAATTATCAAATTTTTGCTGACCTATCCCAACTTACTATTACTAAAAGACGATCCATGAAACCCCAACTAATGGAACTGCAACGCCACAACATTATGTATCAATGGGGCTTCCCCTTTTCAGTCAGATTTAACTACCAAGGTACAATTTACAGAAGCAGATCAGCAGATGAACTACAACAAACCCTTTTAAAATTAAATCTGACAGAACCCACAAGCAGCAACACTCCCACACGCAGAAGAATGGTGTCATCTTCACCTTCAGGCAGCACCCAGAAAATTTCAGAACAAAATGGGAATCATCATTCTCACAAAAGAGGCCGTTATGCCACATCATCCATGGACCAAGAAGATTCAATGAACTGACATCCTAATTCCTGATATCTCTTCATTTATTATACTAAGAGATGGTTCTCTATAAAAAACCTATATTTATAACTGAATGTAACTGCATTCTGATAGTCACACACTGTGTGGGATCATGTTACATTCCAGTTATATTTCTTATTACTTCTGATTCATATAGCCTTAGAATATATAAGTGAAATAAGGAAATTCTTGTTCAGTTATATATTATCAGGTAATAACAATAGATTTATTACTTTTTAGGACAAATATGTTCAATAATCCAGAAGTAATGGAAGCTTTTTCTTTCTTTTCTTAAAACAAATATATTATTATCTAACTAGTTCCTAGAATTATGTTTTTGTTTATTCTAATCTGAAGCAATACAACCTCAATTTTATGAGTTAACATATCTAAACAGTTACATATGAATAAAATATGTAATTGTTTACTCTAAAAGGGTTAAAATCCCAAAATAATTCAAACTATCTTCATCAATACCAAAGTTATTAACAGTACCTTTCTAACTGAATTATTTAGCCTAGGGCAAGACTAACCATATACAACCACCCTGGAATAAATAATTTCAACAAAAACTATATTCTGCACTCCAATTAATGAAACATCATTTTGATGTCTTTTGACATAGCACTTCTCTCCTGTAAGCGGAAGATCCGTGTACCCCCATTAGCGCTCCTCATTCTCCCAACCATATTATGTGGGAGTGTGACGAAGGCACTTATTCCCCTGAGAGAGATATTTATTCTCTTTCACGGGTAAATTGTGATTACTTGCAAAAAATAATTTATACAATGTATCATCTAATCTCATATGTTTTTTGTTTACTCTTTACTCCAGAATTCACTGGTTTCTTTTCTATCTATTCATCTCTTCAGTCCACACAGGTTGATCTGCGCAGTCAGCTCTGCATAACAAAAAGTAAGTCAAAACTATTTGATCTATTGCCATGGCACCACTGAATATACTTTCCCTGAATGTTCAGGGAATAAATGTCCCTCAAAAAAGGACCAAAGCCTTACGTACTTTCCATAACAAGAAGGCTCACATAGTATGCCTCCAAGAAACACACTTCACCAAAGATTCTACTCCAAAATATATTTCTCCTTTTTATCAACAAATTTACACGGCTTCTGCCTGTACCAAGCAAAGGGGAACTCTAATTGCATTTCACCGATCCACACCATTCACCTTATCATCAGAAATTAAAGACCCAGAAGGTAGATACCTGATACTCATGGGTTATATAATGGATACAGCAATCACGGTGATTTCCTACTACGCTCCTAACAAACAACCTACACCATTCCTCTCACATATATTACAAGTGATTAATACACACAAAATAGGAACAGTGATAATGTGTGGGGATTCGAACCAGGTCCTCCTCCCATTTCTAGATAAATCACCTTTTACACCATCCAAAATAACCTCTAGATTACCTTTTTCTCAACTTCTTTCCAAATACAATCTGGTAGATTCGTGGAGAGAAAGTAACCCAATGAAAAAGAAATTCACTTATTTCTCGCACCCTCATCAAACCTTCACCAGAATAGATCATATTTTTCTAACAATAGGAATGATACCAGAAATTATTGCATCAGATATAATTCCGATTCCGTGGTCTGACCATAATGCAGTATACACTACTATAGCCTCAGCCATACCAAAAGCGCATGACCCAACGTGGTACTTACCGGACATAATGCTCAAACACCCACTACATCAGATGGCCATTGAACAAGCTTTAAAGGAATACATATCAATTAATAATACAACAGACATCTCCCCAATAACACTGTGGGAAGCTCATAAGCCTGTCTTGCGTGGTACAATACAAAGACAAATGGCACTATTTAAACGGGAACGCAAAAATCTAGCAAAAAAACTAGAACTCAATTTTAATGCAGCCTACATATCATTTCAAGATAATCCATCTCAGAGTACAAAATCTCATCTGGAAAAATCTAGATTGGAATACGATCTATTTCTCACTGAGTCAGTTGATAAATCCCTCAAACGCTCCAAACACAATTTCTACATGAATACAAACAAACCAGGTACATATTTGGCTCGGGCATTAAATTCAACTAACAAATCTTTCAAACCAATACGTTTGAAATTATCAAAAAATGTTTACACTTGTAATCCAGTTAAAATAGTCCATAAATTTCACTCACATCTCGCAACTTTATACAAGACAAACAATGAATTTAATCCTACAGAGGCTGAATCCTTCCTCTCAAAAATAACCTTACCTGAGTTATCTCAGAATCAAAAAAGCAGTTTGGATGAGCCTATAACTATAGATGAAGTTGCTAACGCCATAAAAGACCTAAAACTTAACAAAAGACCAGGCCCAGACGGCTACTCGGCTTTATACTATAAAACATTCTCAGAAATACTCTCTCCCATTCTCACTGAAACTTTTAACAAACTTCTAGATGGACATTCTTTTCGGCAAGAAACACTAATGGCAATTGTTTGTATGATCCCAAAACCCCTTTCTGATGATACTTCCTGTGTGAATTATCGGCCTATCTCTCTGTTAAACCTCGATATTAAATTATTAGCAAAAATAATAGCAAAACGCCTCAATAGCATTATAGGAAAATTAATACATAGAGATCAAGTAGGCCTCATGCCAAATAGACAGGCAGGCGATAATATACACAGGGCAGTGTTATTGGCACATATTGCTAAAAAACGGAAAATCCCTTTATGTTTTCTATCTCTCGATATTAAGAGGGCATTTGACACAGTATCCTGGCAATATATGCAATATTCATTACAAAAATGGGGTTTTGGACCCCACTTTTTAACATGGATCAAAGCATTATATAATAAACCCAAAGCCTATATAAAATATGCTGGATACAAATCTGAAGCCTTTAATATCGAAAGAGGTACCCGACAGGGTTGCCCATTATCTCCCTTATTATTTGCCCTTATACTGGAACCCATGGCCCAATACATCAGAACAAACCAAACTATAACTGGCATTGAAGTAGGAGGTATTACACACAAATGATGTATATTTGCAGACGATATATTACTTTTTCTATCATCACCACAGGTCTCTGGTCCTAACTTAATACCAGCTCTTGATGGATTTGCAGCCCTATCCGGCCTTATGATTAATCCTAAGAAATGCCTAGTGCTTAATATTTCACTCACAAACATGGAATTGATCCCGGCTAGGGCTGCACTCCCATTCACATGGGCAGAAAAATCAATCCCATATCTTGGAATTCATTTAACAGCATCTCATTCTGACTTATTCTCAACCAATTATCCTCCTGTATTAAGACAAATCACAAATCTAATAAAACAATGGTCGCAACTTCCTTTATCCTGGATAGGGAAGATTAATGCAATCAAAATGACTATTCTACCCAAATTGCTTTATCTATTCAGAGTCCTCCCTATTCCAATTCCTTCCTATTTTTTGAGAATAGTACAAAAAAGAGCAACTTCGTTTATATGGGGCTCTTCTAAACCATGTATACCTATACACACACTACATCTTCCCAAAAATAAAGGAGGCCTGGGATACCCTAATTTTACTAACTACTACAGAGCAGCACATTTGGCCAGTCTGTCCAAATACCATGCAAAACAGGAAATCCCATTATGGGTATTTATAGAGGCTTCAGAAAATGACCCTCTATTACTATCAAATTTATTATGGCTTGATCCTAAAGACCGCTTTAAAATTCATAATCCCATAACTAAACACTTCTTATCTCTCTGGGATAAACTAAAAACCAAATATCAGTTACAATCTCCACACAATCCTCTCCTTTCTTTTATCAGAAATCCGGCCTTTTATCCGGCATGAATCTACCCAAATTCTTTTAAAGCTTGGACAACATCAGGCATTCAGACACTAAATGACTTCATAACATCTAAATCATTCCTTTCCTTCCCATCGCTTAGAGAAAAATATGATCTACCAAACTCTGAGATATTTAGATATCTCCAAATCAAAAATTTCTATACACCATTCCTAAAGGGGGATACACCATTATCCCAATTATCCATTTTTGAATCAATCTGTACAAAAGATCCATTTGCTAAAGGTACAATTTCATCACTTTATAATCAATTATATGGAGTAGCAAATCTTAATAGACCCTCTTACGTTCAGAGGTGGGAGGAGGACCTGGGACGAACTTTAGAAGACACGGACTGGTCTAATATATGGCTCACATCTAAGTCATCTTCACCCAACATCTTAGCACTGGAGACAAATTATAAAGTCCTAACTCGCTGGTACCTTGTACCCGCTAGAGTGGCAAAATATTCACCTAATACCTCAGCTCTTTGTTTTCGAGGATGCCCAGAAATAGGCACATATTTACACATATGGTGGACGTGCCCAGTAATCCAAACCTTCTGGAAGGAAGTCTTTGTGATTGCATCTAAAATATTTAAAAAAATAATACAACCAGATCCATATTTAACTTTACTTAATCTAAAACCGGAATGGTTAACACTCTCTCAATTCAAACTTATGATCCAACTAATAACGGCTGCAAAACAAACAGTGGCCAAGGCATGGAAATCTCCTACATTGGTACTAGCAGAAACAATTCACAGAATGAATAATACAATGTCCCATGCTAAGATGGTAGCCATCGATCAAAATCAAATTCCAAAATTTGAAAAACTTTGGCATCCTTGGATAAAACAACAGTTCCTGTCAAACTTCAATGACTCTGTCCTGTTGCCATGGTAACAGATTAAATTACTTACAGAGACACCCATTCTAAGGCTTCAAAGAGAACTAAAAAGAATAATAAACTGACGAGCGGGACAACCTCGTGGACCATACCTCTACCTTTCAACCCTTTTTCTTCTTTCTCTTTCCTTTTCTCCACCTTACGATTAAAGCTCATTATCAGAATTTATTTGACCTATATACACTCTACTTGTAAACAATATGTATAGTAGGTATAAATCATTTAAATACCTACAAAAGTAACTAAGGAAATGATATATATCTTTAATTTAGGTTTACGTGAACCCAATGTTTAATATTTGAAATTTCATGATATTTACCTATATAAACCCTACTGTAAAACAATGAGCTTACTTTATAGATCCCTGTAAACTTACTTTATGTATCTTTATAGCATTGTATACTCAATAAACTTCTTTTGACAAGGAAAACAAAGTGTGTTTAGGCACCATTCACACCTGAACAAATGGAAGCGTGATTTGAGTTTTAACCAGAAATAGTTCAACACTTGACTCTAGGATTTCCATTACATTTAATGGTACCTGTTCACATCTGAGTGTAGTGTCGCTTGAAGCATATTCTTTTATTTTGGTCAGCGTTATGCTGTTTTCATCCCAATAAACTTCAAGAGGAATGGGTAAAAAGTGCACATAGTTATTTGTGCCTTTCTATTGGCTAAGAATAAAAAAAATACAGCTCAAGCCTGAAACTAGCACAAATGCCTACACAAACACTTAAGAGAAATGCACGAAAAATGATCAAGGACATTCAGCTCAAGTGTGAATAGACAACTAAAGGAAATTTGCCCCTTGGCTTTTCTAGTTAGAGAGTAGGGAGAGCTGGATTCTGAGCCTAGTTTCGCAGACCTTGTGGGAAGCTTTCATATGATAGCGTCCGTACTGACCCAATCAGCAGCACTCGGGGTCTTCCTTGCCATGCAGTAGCATGTACACAAAGAGACAGGGATGTTTGTGATGTCATTGACCTAATACGGCCACAAACCTACCGTGTTTCCCTGAAAATAAGCCCAGGTTTTATATTAATTTTGGCAACAAGAGACACAGTGGGGCTTATTTTCAGGGTAGGTCTTACCATGTAATGTGCTGTCTTCTCTCCCCCTCCCCCTCCCTGCCTGTCAGTAATCCCCAGTGGAACTGAGTTAAAGTGCTTGTAAAATAAGGTGACCAGATTTTCAAAATGAAATCCGGGGACATTTTTTTTTTTGGCAAATGGTAAACGATTTTATAAGCATATATTCCTCAAATTATATATGCAGTGTATGTGGTATATGTTTATGGAAGGATTATATGATATATACGTTATTTCTCACATTTCGGCCATGAGATAAAAAAAAAAAAAAATTCTTAGAATTTTTTGGGATACGACTACCAAATGTTAAGAAGATAAGATGGAGATAAAACTTTTCAATGCATATTTTGTATTTTATTCTTGCCAAAGAATTTTGGTTCAACAATAACAATGAACAATAAATTAACAATTCAGAACAGTAAAAGATTGCATGGTAACAACACGTAGGATACCTTCGAACATAAATAATAAAATATTAATAGCTAACTGTTATAAGACTACAAATGTACGGTAAAGTCCTGCTAAAAATAGCGGCGCTTTACCGCCAACGCCGCCCCAGCGTGAAAGCAGCCTTACAGCAGATGTGATTTGTGGACTGAGCTCCTGTATGTTTCATTGGATTCACGAATACAGTTTTTTGGGACTGTTTTGATATACACAGCTCTAATTGGACTATAATTGTATGGTTTTTGCACGATTGACTATCACATATACAAAAACATATTTGGGGGGCACACCCTACAATGCGTTTAAATTCAAGATAGTGCTGCTATAAGACCTACAAACAGTACAAAACAGATTACAGCGCACACATTCAAGAATTACATTTCCTGCAAGGCTAGTTAAAAACACCTGAACATATTCAAAAAAATATGGGGGTTTGGTCACACTATATGGTCATATAGTGCTAAGCCCACTAAGACCCCTTTCACACCGAGGGCGTTTTGCAGGCGCTATAGCGTTAAAAATAGCGCCTGCAATCCGCCCTCAAACAGCTGCTCTATTGTTTCCAGTGTGAAAGCCCGAGGGCTTTCGCACCGGAGCGGTGCGCTGGCAGGACGTCAGGAAAAGTCCTGTCAGCAGCTTCTTTGGAGCGGTGAAGGAGCGGTGTGTTTACCGCTCCTCCACCGCTGCTCCCCAATGAAATCAATGGGACAGCGCTGGGATACCGCCGGCAAAACGCCGCTATTGCGGCGCATTGCGGGCGGTTTTAACCCTTTCTCGGCCCCTAGCGGGGGGTAAAGGCGCCCCGCTAGCGGCCGAAATGCGCCGCAAATCCAACGGTAAAACGCCGCTAAAAATAGTGGCATTTTACCGCCGACGCTATAGGCGGCTCGGTGTGAAAGGGGTCTTACTGCGACAAAGTACCCTGAATTAGTGGGGAAACATATTACAGTGCACACATTCAAGAAAACTATCGCATATATTTTATTTTTTTTTATATAACCAATTGCATATTTTATATATCTATATATATCTATATATAGATATAGATATATATCTATATATAGATATATATCTATATCTATATATAGATATAGATATAAAGATATATATATAGATATATATATATAAAGATATATATATCTATATATAGATATATGTATAAAGATATATATATCTATATATAGATATATATATATAAATATATATCTATATAGATATATATCTATATATATCTATAGATATATATTTATATATATATATATATAGTGCCACATGAGTGCTGCCTGTCAGTGCCCACCAGTGAAGGAGAAAAATGTTATTATGTTAGCTGCTAGCATAAAAACTCACTTGCTTGTGGCCATTCACTCTGTACTACTTCTTGCCTACAATTCCCATAGTGCCTTGCAGGACCGGAGGGAAGGGGAGGAACGCTGTACTCTGTCCTCTCCTCTATGCTGCCAGGAGGACGATTGGAGGAGGGAGCAGAGGTAGGAGGAGAGGGGCGGGATGCTGGAAGAGTCCCGTGATGGATTTTTCAGCTGAGGAGAAGTGGCGGCTACTAACTACACTAGCACAGAATAGGCAGGCTGGAGCCGCTCCAGCTCCTCCTCTACAGTCACTCTACATAGCTCTGCATGTGCTATCTCTTGGGGCAACGCCCCCGTCCACCGGGAAACGCCCCTGTCCATCGGGGAAACGCCCCCATCCATCGGGAAACTGCTGCAGCCTGGCTGCCCAAATGCCGACCGGCAATACCGGGGACAAAAGCGGGGACAAACGGGGTCCGGGGATCATAGTCGGAAAACGGGGACGTCTGGTCACCTTATTGTAAAATGCTAAAATCCACTCTATTACAGTATTATAAAACGTAGCCTGTGTATGTTTCTGTAATATACAGTGGGGATGGAAAGTATTCAGACCCCCTTAAATTTTTCATTTTTTGTTATATTGCAGCCATTTGCTAAAATCATTTAACCACTTGCCGACCGTCGCACGACGATGTACGTCGGCAGATTGGCACGGGCAGGCAAAAGGACTTACAGGTACGTCCTTGCCTTCCCACGGGCGGGGGGTCCGATCACCTGCGGCGGTCGGATTCTCGTCAGGAGCGATGAGAGGTGAGGGGGAGGCCACTCATTCGTGGCTCCCCCCTCGCGATCGCTCCTGGTGAATGAAATGCTTCCTCGGCTTCTGCATAGTAAACAGAAGCGGAGGAATTGATGTCATCTCTCATCGGCTCGGTATTTTCCGTTTCGGCGCTGAGGAGAGAAGACATCGATATGTGTGCACAAACACTACACACACAGTAGAACATGCTAGGCACACATTACACCCCCTTTACCCCCCGATTTCCCCCCCGATCACCCCCCAATCACCCCCCCTCCCTGTCACACTGACACCAAGCAGTTTTTTTTTCTGATTACTGCATTGGTGTCAGTTTGTGACAGTTAGTGTGGTAGGGCAGTTAGTGTTAGCCCCCTTTAGGTCTAGGGTACCCCCCTAACCCCCCCTAATAAAGTTTTAACCCCTTGATCACCCCCCGTCGCCAGTGTCACTAAGCGATCGCTTTTCTGATCGCTGTATTAGTGTCACTGGTGACGCTAGTTAGGGAGGTAAATATTTAGGTTCGCCGTCAGCGTTTTATAGCATCAGGGACCCTCATATACTATCTAATAAATGTTTTAACCCCTTGATTGCCCCCTAGTTAACCCTTTCACCAGTGATCACCGTATAACTGTTACGGGTGACGCTGGTTAGTTCGTTTACTTTTTATAGTGTCAGGGCACCCGCCGTTTATTACCTAATAGAGGTTTAGCCCCCTGATCACCCGGCAGTGATATAACTTAGGTTTTAGGGTCAGATAAGGTCTGCGTCGCCCCAGGCAGCGTCAGATTAGTGCTAGTACCGCTTACACCCATGCACGCAGCATACACCACCCTTAGGGGTATAGTATCTGAACGGATTAATATCTGATCTGATCAGATCTATACTAGCGTCCCCAGCAGTTTAGGGTTCCCAAAAATGCAGCGTTAGCCCAGATACCTGCTAGCACCTGCGTTTTGCACCTCCGCCCAGCCCAGCCCGGCCCAGCCCACCCAAGTGCAGTATCGATCGATCACTGTCACTTACAATACACTAAACGCATAACTGCAGCATTCGCAGAGTCAGGCCTGATCCCTGCGATCGCTAACAGTTTTTTTGGTAGCGTTTTGGTGAACTGGCAAGCACCAGCGGCCTAGTACACCCCGGTCGTAGACAAACCAGCACTGCAGTAATACTTGGTGACGTGGCGAGTCCCATAAGTGCAGTTCAAGCTGGTGAGGTGGCAAGCACAAGTAGTGTCCCGCTGCCACCAAGAAGAAGACAAAGACAGGCCCATCATGCCCATAATGCCCTTCCTGCTGCATTCGCCAATCCTAATTGGGAACCCACCACTTCTGCAGCGCCCGTACTTCCCCCATTCACATCCCCAACCAAATGCAGTCGGCTGCATGAGAGGCATTTTCTTTATGTCCTCCCGAGTACCCCTACCCAACGAACCCCCCCAAAAAAGATGTCGTGTCTGCAGCAAGCGCGGATATAGGCATGACACCCGCTATTATTGTCCCTTCTGTCCTGACAATCCTGGTCTTTGCATTGGTGAATGTTTTGAACGCTACCATTCACTAGTTGAGTATTAGCGTAGGGTACAGCATTGCACAAACTAGGCACACTTTCACAGGGTCTCCCAAGATGCCATCGCATTTTGAGAGACCCGAACCTGGAACCGGTTACAGTTACAAAAGTTACAGTTACAAAAAAAACGTGTAAAAAAAAAAAAAAAACACAAAAAAATATAAAAAAAAAAAAAAAAATAGTTGTCGTTTTATTGTTCACTCTCTCTCTATTCTCTCTCTATTGTTCTGCTCTTTTTTACTGTATTCTATTCTGCAATGTTTTATTGTTATTATGTTTTATCATGTTTGCTTTTCAGGTATGCAATTTTTTATACTTTACCGTTTACTGCGTTTTATTGTTAACCATTTTTTTGTCTTCGAGTACGCCATTCAGCTGCAGCGCGGATTTATTTATTTTGACAGCAACAGCGTTTGCTCCCACGATATATAAAGCCGTGACTCCAGCGGAGGTGATATATGCCGAAGCATGGGGGCAGCAGGGGCAGAGGAGCGATTTGCTCCTACCTTTTGCAGGAGGATGCCCCCATGCTTCGGCATATATAAACGGTGCATGCATGCCCATCATTAGAAGTGGTTGGATGAAGGGAGGTATTCTAATGGTGGGCATACCCACCGATCAATCTCTTTTTTTTGTTCAGCCCACAGGCTGCATGAAAAAAAAAAAGATTACAATATATGCCCAGCAAGGACCAGCAACGTACTGGTATGTTGCTGGACTTTGAGTGGTTATACCAGAATGATGCCTGCAGGTTTAGGTATCATCTTGGTATCATTCTTTTCAGCCAGTGGTCGGCTTTCATGTAAAAGCAATCCTAGCAGCTAATTAGCCTCTAGATTGCTTTTACAAGCAGTGGGAGGGAATGCCCCCCCCACCACTGTCTTCCATGTTTTTCTCTGGCTCTCCTGTCTCAACAGGGAACCTGATGCCCCGTACACACGGTCGGATTTTCCGATGGACAATGTCCGATCGGAGCGTGTTGTCGGAAATTCCGACCGTGTGTGGGCACCATCGGACATTTTCCATCGGATTTTCCGACACACAAAGTTGGACAGCAGGAGATAAAATTTTCCGACAACAAAATCCGATCGCGTCAATTCCGACCGTGTGTGGCCTGTTCCGACGCACAAAGTGCCACGCATGCTCAGAAGAAATTCCGACACGGGACAGCTCGTTCTGGTAAACTTAGCGTTCGCAATGGATACAGCACTTTCGTCACGCTGCAATGTTAAAAATGGTTTAATACAGCGCACTCTCTTCTTCTTTATAATGGGACAAGAATTAAGTCGTTTTGCTGCTCATATTCACACACACTTCTCACAAAGTTTGATTTGTGTTTTTTTAGTGGGATTCCCTCAATATATTGTTATTAGTTGTCACATCTGACAGTTTTATATTTTTTTTTGGTTTTTTTTTTTTTGGTTTTTAAGCCTTTTTTTTTTTTTAATGTTTGGATTTTTTCCAAGGCTGATCTTTGTTCAATGTTATTTTTATTTTTACTCCAGAATATTTTTGTGTGTGTTTTGTGTGGCAAGTTACCCCAACACCATTGATATCTTTTATTATTTAATCTCAAGGAGATTGTTTGTTGTTGGTGTCCCTTGTTCATTTCACATTGTATATTTGAAATGTACCTGAATCCTCACAAACAAACCATCATTTTTGAAGTAAAACACATAGGAGAGTATAATTCAAAACAAAAATCCTTTATTAAGGGCTCAGAACCAAACAAAGAGGAAGGCAACACTGGATCAACAGCAGAAATTAGTGAAGCCTGGGACCCCCACGGCAGACATCAATTCTTCAACATCAAAATTGGTGGCCTGAGGAGTCCATATATAAGGGAGGGCAGTCTGGTCCGGGATTCACAGAGACTCGGATAGCAGCAGATGACATCAGTGTCCCCAGGCTGTGGTACCACAAGAGACTGCATCGTTTGGCCGACCAGACTGGATCCAGGGCAATCACTCTCTGGTCTTCCTTTCACACTTCCTTCCGGGCTGTGGCTGTGCAGTAGGAGATGTGGCAGGAGGAGGAGTAGGACCTGGAGGAGGAGGAGTAGGACCTGGAGGAGGAGGAGGACTGGGAGGACCTGGAGGAGGACTGGGAGGACCTGGAGGAGGACTGGGAGGACCTGGAGGAGAGGGAGGAGGAGGAGGAGGACCATCCCAAAGATGTGTGTGAGGTGTAAGTTGTCCCCTCACACCTTTCTCCAGAGCCTCTGATATGAGGGCCTGACACATGGCTTGTTGGCCCTCCTCCATCCTCTGCATTTTATAGGCAATGAATGCCACAAGGTTCTCCTGCCTGGTGTGGGGTGCTCCCAGGACCTCTGTAGCCCTCCAAAAAAATCTGATAGCCGCCTCCTCTAGGCTACTCCTCCTGCTGCCACTTTCTGTTTTCAGGGTGGGTGGAGGGACCTGCAGATCAGCCACCACCTGGCTGAGACTTCCCTGTGTATGAAAAAGGGACATGGTTTTAGTTTTTGCATCATCAATCACAATCATAAATTAGTACTCCCAACTAACATCTAGTTAACATCATTGATTGGACAAGCAGAAATATTTAGAGGAATGCTATACCTGGCTCAATCTGGGCTCCTCCACATATGGCCTGGAAGGCCCAGGTTGGGCGTCAGAAGCCTCAGCCGGGGGGGAAGGAAGCGTGGAAGGAAGACTGGAGAGGGATGGCCTGGGTTCAGTCTGGCCTACCAGAAAGTGCAGCCTGTCGTAGTACAACATCCTGGGGACATAGATGTCATCTGCTGCTCCGGATCTCTGTGAATCCAGGACTTTCTTGCGCTCCCTCAGATATGTGCTCCTCAGGCAACCAATTAATATCTTTAAATAAGTGATGTCTGCCGTGGGGATCACCTGCTTCACAATTTCACACAATTGCTCCAGTGCTGCCTTCCTCTTTGCTTGGTTCTTGAAATGGGGGTGGGTAATCTCCCACAGACAGGGCAGCTCCCTTAGCATATCAATGAATAGTGACATGAAGTCAGTATCTCTCATTAAAATATCCATGTTCACTGCAAGACACAACACAAGACAAAGCCTAATGTCAGACCAAACTCTCCTAATCTTGTTACAATATAGGCCTCAATCTAGAAGCAGTATAGGCCCAAGTTTGTCTCTTACCTTCGTTCTTACGATCGGGGCGTCCAATGCTCCTTCCTCCGCTCACAGATCGTACGTAATACGCACGCGTGTTACGCTTTATAGACACTGCCCATGTGTGTAACTCCGCCCGCCCCTGACGTTCTTTCTATTCTATTCCCCGCCCCTTTTCGTTCGGCGCAGTGGGGGAAGAGCATGATGGCGGAGTCACACCAGGTGCGTGCTAATTGTAGCAACGAGGAGGAGGAGGAAAGCCCGGATCCAGGCACGTCCCGATCCAGAAGGAGACGTTTTAAGGCCACAAATATGTCGTTTGGGGAGATGTTGGAGATGGTCGACATCATGAAGAAGTCCGACTATGATGGAAAATATGGGCCTTACCCCAACCCGAACATCCGAAAGGCCAAGATCATGGCGAAAGTGGTCAGGAGTCTCGAGCGGAATTTCGGGGTACGAAGGTCTAAAGATCAGCTCAGGAAGCGGTGGTCGGACCTGAAGTTGAGAGAGCCAGAGCAGTACCGAAAGATCCGGAGAGTGCTGCAAAAAAGTAAGTAGTTGTGCTGTGTTTCTATTCTTTCTGGCTTTATTCCGTTCGTTCTGCTCCATATGCTTTTATTAATTGTAACGTTTAAAAAGGTCAACTTTAATGTTCATGGGCCCATTATTCGTTCGTATCAAACATTTTTCGTTCGGCCTCTATAACACCATTGTTTAGGCCATATGCATTTTCCAACATTTTTTTGGGGCCTACTTGGATGTCAAATATTTGTTTAGGTAGATGGGTTTGTTACTAGAATGAAATGCAAACTAGATTGTGTGTAAGGAGAGGACACTGAGCAGCTGTTTTCACATCTGGACACTGGAGCACTAGTGTGGGACACAAGAACACCATTTTTAATAGGGGGGCCACACAGGTGCTCCAGTGTATGCTATAGGGGTGGGCTACATCTGTGAAGCTTGTACTAAACAGGTAAAGTATTGCAGCTTGACAAAGGGCAATAAAAAATATACATCTTTGAACTCGGCTAAAATAGACAATTGTACCCCACTTCCAAGCAATGTTTCCTATTTCTATAGTTCTGCCATCAAATATCTGTGTGCTAAGTATACCATTTTTGTTTTACATAGGGGAGAAAAGACTCGGACACTCCTCATCCCAGGAGAACACAGACCCCCCACCTCTGGAAGAAGGGGAACTACCCCAAACACAAGATGCTGAGCAGGAGGAAGAAGAAGACGTGGTGGAGATTGGCACCACAAGAGGTGAGTGTCTGCGACCACAGGCTCAGGTAAAAGAGATGGATGGTGGCAGATTTTTGAGACCTTTTTTTTTGTTCTTTATCTCTTTTTAGGTGATCGTGATGTGAGGGAGAGAGAACGATTTACATCAGAAAGTGCCCAGATACTGATAGGGGAGATCATGGGATGTAATCTCCAATTGCAAAACATCCAGCAACAAATACGTGATGTTATTACAAAAAATAATAACATCATTGATGTTTTGGGGCGAATTTAAACCCCACAAAATGACCGGTTTTCTGTAATTTCAATTTTTACAATGTTTTGAAAAGCCAAATTTGGAGGATGCACACAGTGTGCCAACATGTGCTATCTGCCATCACGGGAGATCAATGGACGCGTTTTGGGGGTGCAACCCCTTCCTCAATTATAAAGTAGCGTTGAGGAAGGGCTTGCTCCCCCAAAACACGTCCCTTGATCCCCCCTGATGGCAGATAGCACATGTTGACATTCGTAAATTGGTGTGCATCTTCCAAATTTGGCTTTTCCAGGGGTGAGTTCCCCCCATCTGAACGCTATATCAAACCCAGTTCCTAAATACTGGTGTCTGATATAGCCTTCAGGTTTTACCTAATGTGAACTTTGTAAGTTCTAGTTTTTTGGCTTTCTTGTTGGTTTTACACAGGCCTGTTTTATCTGAAATGGATATTTTGATTATTCATAATGCTACTGCAAACATTTTATACAACAAACATGTTGGTTTGTTTTAAAAACCTTTGGTAAATGCACATGTGATTGTGCAGGTATAAAAAAGTGCCTTACTCAAGAATGTGTGGATTATTGTCTCAACACTACAACACTTTTGGGGTGATGTAATTGTTGTTTTATGCACAAATGGGGGTTATTTCCTAAGGGCAAATACACTTTGCACTACAAGTGCAGGTTCAGTGCAGTTGCAAGTGCACTTGAAGTGAAATGTGTTTTTGCATTTAGGAAGTACCAGCCAACACTGTTTTTTATAAGGTTACACAATCACGACATTTTCTGCACTCAACACATTTCCGTCAGGGTCAGCTAAAACAAACACAAGCAGTAAATGGCCACAAAGAATTGCTTTTGGTTGTTTTTTATTTGAAAAAGGTGTCACATATTGTCTGGCATATTGATAGCCCCCCTACCGGCAAAGAACTCCAGGTATCGTAACCGGACATCACGGGCATTCAGGGAGGGCAAGCCAGGACGGCCGCTTTCAAGTGCCGTCATTGTGGAAGTATTTGGGATTCCGGCCTCAGGCCCAACTGAGCCAGCATAGTTGGCTGAATGTTTTCTTAAAAAATTATGGAGAACACAGCACGCCAGTATAATATGGTTCAGTTTATACTCCGCCATATGGATGGGTGTCAGAAATAGTCGGAACCGGCTGGCCAGGATTCCAAATGTGTTCTCCACCACTCTTTGGGCTCTGGCCAGCCGGTAATTAAAAACCCTCTGTTCCGGGGTGAGGGTCCTCATCGGGAATGGCCGCATCAGGTGGTCCCCCAGCGCAAATGCTTCATCAGCAACGAACACAAATGGGAGACCTTCAACATTGTCCTCTGGAGGTGGCAAGTCCAAACTGCCATTCTGGAGACGCCTGTAGAACTCCGTCTGGGCGATGACTCCACCATCGGACATCCGGCCATTCTTCCCCACGTCCACATACAAGAACTCGTAATTAGCCGACACCACCGCCAACATCACTATACTATTAAACCCCTTGTAGTTATAATAGTACGACCCCGAGTTGGGTGGTGGGACGATGTGGACGTGTTTCCCATCAATTGCCCCTCCGCAGTTAGGAAAGTCCCACCGCTGGGCAAAGTGGGAGGCCACAGTCTGCCATTCCTGTGGCGTGGAAGGAAACTGTTGAGGAAAAAAAAAAAACATTACTATTTTTTCACAGAAACCTGGCAAGCAGATTAGACACAAACATTATGGGTCAACCTCCAGATAGCATTTCTTAAGGGGAATTTAACAACAACAAAGTATAAGGTACACCTATCATATTCCCCCCCCCCCCCTCTCATGGGCCATTTCTAACATTATAGGGGGGGGGGGGAACTCTTGGACAGGTAACCCTCTTCACTTCATTGAGAGATGAATGCCTAAATAATGGGTATTACTTGGAACAGCCCCTCCTTAGTTACACTAATGGCAGACCACTGGACAGGTAAGAAGTGTCATAATACAAAGATATAAATACACATTGTACACATTTGAGGACATTTGGACATTCTGCTATTACCTATCAAGATAATAATAGGATACAAAAACTTTAAACAGTACCATTGGAAAGTATACAGGCAGGCCCTTGCACTACATGCTTTGGGGAATTCATCCATAAATCTGAGCACTATAGAGGTGGGTATAGTGTGTATGGGTTTGGCAAAGTCAGCAGATAGATGATTGAGGATAGAGAATTGGGATCAGCTGACTTAGCAGTTGGGGGGGGGAGGGTTACCAAAAATTTGGGGACACCACAAAAAAAAGCCTCTGGCCCTCTGCCTGAATTTAAATCCAAAATAACATTTCCAAACATTTTAGGGGGTGTTTGGGGTAAAGCACTACTATAGAGCTGATAAAATACATTGTTAAATGACTACATGAGGTGAATATAGGGCAGGAGACACCATGCTGGAGAGGTTATTGAAGGGCAAATATGTATGAAGGACATAAAATAATAATTACCTAAAAATCCAGCATGCATGAGAACAAAGGGGACATTCACAGCATATTACAATCATGGTAATTAGGGAATGAGGAAAGAAATACCAATATCAAACATTCAATACAATAAAATGTGATATAAAAGGATAAAAATCTTACCTTCATATACTCCTTCTGCAGGACCTGTATGATGGCAGAACAGGTCTCTAGGATAATGATCCCCAGAGCCTGGGGGGAGATGCCTGTCGAGAACTTGAGGTCCTGCAGGCTTCTCCCTGTGGCCAAATACCGCAAGGTAGCGACCAACCTCTGCTCCGGAGTGATGGCTTGCCTCATGCAGGTATCCTGCTTGCTGATATAGGGGGTCAGCGAAGCCAACAAACGGTGAAACACGGGGTCCGTCATCCTGAGAAAGTTCCTGAAATCATCAGGATTATTCTCACGGATCTCACGGAGCAAAGGCATATGACAGAACTGGTCACGCTGAAGCAACCAATTCTTGGTCCATGAACTCCTCCCCACCCTGTTCATGGACTGGACTTGTGTCAAGGTCAGGACCCCAACACCAAGCCCCCGCACAGCACGAACTCTACGAGGAGTACGCATACGAAACATGGCTATAAAACGGTCGGCTGCTCAGAACGAAGTAACAGAACGCACTGAAGAACAGCAAGGCCTGTGAAGAGCGACCTGAAAACCAGTAACGAACGAACAAGAATACAGTGACTAAAGTCACGCGGAACTTGCTTGCACGCACTGAAGAGCAGATACAAACCCACAAGCACAAACTGAACGGCAGAAAACGATCTGAAAGCCACGAGTCTGAAAAAGCGCGAATCGTCTCTCACCAAACTTTTACTAACACGAGATTAGCAAAAGGAGCCCAAAGGGTGCTGCGCTTGGTTCTGAACCGGCCTTTTCTAGTCTCGTCGTACGTGCTTGACGTCACCGCGTTCTTGGCGATCGGAAATTCCGACAACTTTGTGCGACCATGTGTAGGCAAAACAAGTTTGAGCCAACATCCGTAGGAAAAAATCCGAGGATTTTGTTGTCGGAATGTCCGATCAATGTCCGACCGAGTGTACGGGGCATGAGAATGCAGCCGGTGATTCAGCCAGCTGACTATAGAGCTGATCAGAGACTAGAGTGGCTCCAAACATCTCTATGGCCTAAGAAACCGGAAGCTACGAGCATTTCATGATTTCACCGGATGTAAACAGCGCCATTGGGAAATTGGGAAAGCATTTTATCACACCGATCTTGGTGTGGTCATATGCTTTGAGGGCAGAGGAGAGATCTAGGGTCTAATAGACCCCAATTTTTTCAAAAAAGAGTACCTGTCACTACCTATTGCTATCATAGGGGATATTTACATTCCCTGAGATAACAATAAAAATGATTAAAAAAAAAAATGAAAGGAACAGTTTGAAAATAAGATAAAAAAGCAAAAAAATTATAAAGAAAAAAAAAAAAAGCATCCCTGTCCCCCCTGCTCTCGCGCAAAGGCGAACGCAAGCGTCGGTCTGGCGTCAAATGTAAACAGCAATTGCACCATGCATGTAAGGTATCACCACGAAGGTCAGATCGAGGGCAATAATTTTAGCAGTAGACCTCCTCTGTAAATCTAAAGTGGTAATCTGTAAAGGCTTTTAAAGGCTTTAAAAAATGTATTTAGTTTGTCGCCACTGCACGTTTGTGCGCAATTTTAAAGCATGTCATGTTTGGTATCCATGTACTCGGCCTAAGATCATCTTTTTTATGTCATCAAACATTTGGGCAATATAGTGTGTTTCAGTGCATTAAAATTTAAAAAAGTGTGTTTTTTCCCAAAAAATGCGTTTGAAAAATCGCTGCGCAAATACTGTGTGAAAAAAAAAAAAAATGAAACACCCACCATTTTAATCTGTAGGGCATTTTCTTTAAAAAAATATATAATGTTTGGGGGTTCACAGTAATTTTCTTGCAAAAAAAAATTATTTTTTCATGTAAACAAAAAGTGTCAGAAAGGGCTTTGTCTTCAAGTGGTTAGAAGAGTGAGTGATGTGTGACATAAGCTTCTAAATGTTGTGCATAAAATGCCAGGACAGTTCAAAACCCCCCCAAATGACCCCATTTTGGAAAGTAGACACCCCAAGCTATTTGCTGAGAGGCATGTCGAGTCCATGGAATATTTTATATTGTGACACAAGTTGCGGGAAAGAGACAAATTTTTTTTGCACAAAGTTGTCACTAAATGATATATTGCTCAAACATGCCATGGGAATATGTGACATTACACCCCAAAATACATTCTGTTGCTTCTCCTGAGTATGGCTATACCACATGTGTGAGACTTTTTGGGAGCCTAGCCGTGTACGGGAACCCGAAAAGCAAGCACCGCCTTCTGGCTTTCTAAGGGCGTAAATTTTTTATTTCATTCTTCACTGCCTATCACAGTTTCGGAGGCCATGGAATGCCCAGGTGGCACAAACCCCCCCCCCCCCCAAATGACCCTATTTTGGAAAGTATCCCCGTACTCAGGAAAAGCAGCTGAATGTATTTTGGGGTGCAATTCCACATATGCCCATGGCCTGTGTGAGCAATATATCATTTAGTGACAACTTTTTGTAATTTTTTTTTTTTGTCATTATTCAATGACTTGGGACAAAAAAAATTAATATTCAATGGGCTCAACATGCCTCTCAGCAATTTCCTTGGGGTGTCTACTTTCCAGAATGGGGTCATTTGGGGGGGTTTGTACTGCCCTGCCATTTTAGCACCTCAAGAAATGACATAGGCAGTCATAAATTAAAGGCTGTGTAAATTCCAGAAAATGTACCCTAGTTTGTAGGCGCTATAACGTTTGCGCAAACCAATAAATATACACTTATTGACATTTTTTTTACCAAAGACATGTGGCCGAATACATTTTGGCCTAAATGTATGACTAAAATTGAGTTTATTTGATTTTTTTTATAACAAAAAGTAGAAAATATCAAATTATTTTCAAAATTTTCGGTCGTTTATAGCGCAAAATATAAAAACGGCAGAGGTGATCAAATACCATCAAAAGAAAGCTCTATTTGTGGGAAGAAAAGGATGCAAATTTCGTTTGGGTACAGCATTGCATGACCGTGCAATTAGCAGTTAAAGCGACGCAGTGCCAAATTGTAAAAAGTGCTCTGGTCAGGAAGGGGGTAAATCCTTCTGGGGCTGAAGTGGTTAAGTTTATTTTTTTCCTCAATAATGTACACACAGCACCCCATATTGACAGAAAAACATAATTGTTGAAATTTTTGCAGATTTATTGAAAAAGAAAAACTGAAATATCACATGGTCCTAAGTATTCAGAACCTTTGCTGTGACACTCATATATTTAACTCAGGTGCTGTCCATTTCTTCTTATCATCCTTGAGATGATTCTACACCTTCATTTGAGTCCAGCTGTGTTTGATTATACTGATTGGACTTGATTAGGAAAGCCACACACCTGTCTATATAAGACCTTACAGCTCACAGTGCATGTCAGAGCAAATGATAATCATGAGGTCAAAGGAACTGCCTGAAGAGCTCAGAGACAGAATTGTGGCAAGGCACAGATCTGGCCAAGGTTACAAAAAAATTTCTGTTGCACTTAAGGTTCCTAAGAGCACAGTGGCCTCCATAATCCTTAAATGGAAGACGTTTGGGACGACCAGAACCCTTCCTAGAGCTGGCCATCTGGCCAAACTGAGCTATCGGGGGAGAAGAGCCTAGGTGAGAGAGGTAAAGAAGAACCCAAAGATCACTGTGGCTGAGCTCCAGAGATGCAGTCGGGAGATGGGAGAAAGTTGTAGAAAGTCAACCATCACTGCAGCCCTCCACCAGTCGGGGCTTTATGGCAGAGTGGCCCGACGGAAGCCTCTCCTCAGTGCAAGACACATGAAAACCCGCATGGAGTTTGCTAAAAAACACCCGAAGGACTCCAAGATGGTGAGAAATAAGATTCTTTGGTCTGATGAGACCAAGATAGAACTTTTTGGCCTTACGGTATGTGTGGAGAAAACCAGGCACTGCTCATCACCTGTCCAATACAGTCCCAACAGTGAAGCATGGTGGTGGCAGCATCATGCTGTGGGGGTGTTTTTCAGCTGCAGGGACAGGACAACTGGTTGCAATAGAGGGAAAGATGAATGCGGCCAAGTACAGGGATATCTTGGTCGAAAACCTTCTACAGAGTGCTCAGGACCTCAGACTGGGCCGAAGGTTTACCTTCCAACAAGACAATGACCCTAAGCACACAGCTAAAATAACGAAGGAGTGGCTTCACAACAACTCTGTGACTGTTCTTGAATGGCCCAGTCAGAGCCCTGACTTAAACCCAATTGAGCATCTCTGGAGAGACCTAAAAATGGCTGTCCACCAATGCTTACCATCCAACCTGACAGAACTGGAGAGGATCTGCAAGGAGGAATGGCAAAGGATCCCCAAATCCAGGTGTGAAAAACTTGTTACATCTTTCCCAAAAAGACTCATGGCTGTATTAGATCAAAAGGGTGCTTCTACTAAATACTGAGCAAAGGGTCTGAATACTTAGGACCATGTGATATTTCAGTTTTTCGTTTTTAATAAATCTGTAAAAATGTCAACCATTCTGTGTTTTTCTGTCAATATGGGGTGCTGTGTGTACATTAATGAGGAAAAAAATGAACTTAAATGATTTTAGCAAATGGCTGCAATATAACAAAGAGTGAAAAATTTAAGGGGATCTGAATACTTTCCGTCCCCACTGTAATTGTGTTAAATACCTTCTTATAGTGCTGTTCAGCACTTCTGTGATCCACCGGAGCTCTGCAGAAGGGACCCCAAATCACCCACTAACAGCTCAGAGAAGAGGAGGAGAGCAGTGGGAGATCAGCTGAGCTACCAGCGGCGCTATAAGAAGGTACTTAACACAATTATATTACAGAAACATACACAGTTTACATGATATAATACTGTAATAGAGTGGATTTTACAAGCACTATAATATGTATAGTTTTATATTGAAGCCCTCCCCGAAAATCACGCTAGGTCTTATTTTCAGGGTAGGTCTTATTTTTGGGGAAACATGGTACTAGTGAGTCAGAGACCTGAGCAAGCATTTAGCAAACTAAAAGGGAAACTAAACCCTCCTATCCTTTACAGCCAAGGAAGCTGCCATATTAGCCTCTGATTTACAGCTGGATACACTTATCACTGGTATCTCCATGAGACTATGGCATTGCAGCGTTCATTTCCTTCCGTCTCTTCTCTTTATTTGTAACGCTGCATTATATGACTAACATACTCAATAGGTATGGGAAATGTATTGATACTTCTGTGCTTTTGCTGTATATTAATGCACCTTAACCTGTACAATAAATACAAGGACAGTTCAGTGGTATAGTTCTCATCCATACATTTTTGTATGGTGCTTTCCTGCTTGATTTATTTTCAAAGTGATTGTAAACGATCACCTTGTAAAACTACCAATTGAGTTCAAAGCATAAGTTCACCTTTTCAGACAGAATTTCACTTTTCAGAAAAAATAGAAGCCTTTTCTAATGCCATTTGGGCTCAAGCTATCCCAATGTGCTCACCTCTCACTTATCTTGTTTATATCAGCTTTAAATCTGTAACTCTTTTTTCCCCAATTTCAAAAAATGCATTTGAGACCTGACTTCCTGTAACATCATGTGTCCATCCAGAAAACTGCATATCATGCACCATCACAAAGTAGGGTGTGTTTTACTTCTTTGGACCTCTGGACACCTCCCTTATTTCTATAGGGCCTTTTTTATTTCCTAATCTATGCTATCACATCTATGAGGGGGATTACAAAAGCAGAGAGCAAACATGTCACTGTACTCTGTGCTTTTATTCAACATCGTGAGATAATGTTATTTGAATGAAACCAGTAATATATTATATACCGTATTTATCGGCGTATAACACGCACTTTTTTCCCCTTAAGATTAGGGGAAAATTGTGGGTGCGTGTTATACGCCGATCCCCGTCGATCTCCGCTGATTGTGAGGAGAGGAGCGAGCGGAGCCGACATACACAAAGCCAAGTGTACTTCGGCTGAACTCGGCTCCTCTCGCAGTCCCGTCCATCTCCACTGATTGCGATAGGAGAGAAGCGAGCGCCGCCGACATACACAAAGCCAAGTGTACTTCGGCTGGACTCAGCTCCTTTCGCAGTCCCACCCCTGATTGTGAGCAGAGCCGAGTCTAGCCAAAGTACACTTGGCTTTGTGTATCTCGATTGGCGCCAATTTTAAAAGACACAAGGCTGCAAAGACACAGGGAAGGCTGCAATGACAGTTCATCTCAAGACTTTGTTATATATCCTTTGTTGGCAATGACAGAGGTCAAACGTTTTCTGTAAGTCTTCACAAGGTTGCCACACACTGTTGCTGGTATGTTGGCCCATTCCTTCATACAGATCTCCTCTAGAGCAGTGATGTTTTGGAGCTGTCGCTGGGCAACACGGACTTTCAACTCCCTCCAAAGGTTTTCTATGGGGTTGAGATCTGGAGACTGGCTAGGCCACTCCAGGACCTTGAAATGCTTCTTACGAAGCCACTCCTTCGTTGCGGTGTGTTTGGGATCATTGTCATGCTGAAAGACCCAGCCACGTTTCATCTTCAATGCCCTTGCTGATGGGAGGAGGTTTGCACTCAAAATCTCACGATACATGGCCCCATTCATTCTGTCATGTACACGGATCAGTCTTCCTGTTCCCTTTGCAGAGAAACAGCCCCAAAGCATGATGTTGCCACCCCCATGCTTCACAGTAGGTATGTGTTCTTTGGTTGCAACTCAGCATTCTCTCTCCTCCAACCACGACGAGTTGTTTTTCTACCAAACAGCTCTACTTTGGTTTCATCTGACCATATGATATTCTCCCAATCCTCTTCTAGACCATCCAAATGCTCTCTAGCAAACCTCAGACGGGCCCAGACATGTACTGGCTTAAAGTGGGGTTCCACCCAAAAAAAAAAAAAACTACATGAAAAATCCTAAAAAAAAAAAATACAAGAAAACATTTGGATATATTTTTTTTTTACTTACCTCTAAATGCCTGTTGCTAGGTGGTCCCTTGTAGTCTGCCTCTTCCAGTGCCTGGGCTGGTGACATCACTTCCCCCTCGGCACAGGAAGGGCTTAGCTCTGCTCCCTCCCTCCTGTCAATCATCTGGGACCCATTACAGGTCCCAGGTGACTCAGCGGCCAATCACGGCGCGCGGCGCCGCTCGCGCATGCACAGTGGGTGCCAGGCTGTGAAGCCACAGCCCGGCACCCACAATTGCAATGCCGGCGCCGCTGAACGGAGGGGGAGATGAGCGGGGCTTCGATCCCCCGCATCGCTGGACCCTGGGACAGGTAAGTGTCCAATTAAAAGTCAGCAGCTGCAGTATTTGTAGCTGCTGACTTTTAATTTTTTTTTTTTTTTTGACTGGACCTCGCGTGGAACTCCTCTTTAAGCAGGGGGACACGTCTGGCATTGCAGGATCTGAGTCCCTGGGGGCGTAGTGTGTTACTGATGGTAGCCTTTGTTACGTTGGTCCTGGGAGGAGCCAGTGACGAGCAGTGCTGTGTGTACATTGTTGGCGTGTGAGGAGATCCCAGCTGTTAGCTGTATGCAACTGACCTTACCATATGCGATTTATTCTGCTAAAAAGTGTGAGTGAATTTTTACCCTTAGTTTATAGGGATTACATATCACACTGCCTGCGCAATGGTCTTTCTTTTTTTTGTTTCATACTGTGGAAGTTCTTTGAAAGCCAGAAGCCAGCCAATGCTAATGAGCAGCTGAATATATGAGCAAGCCAGCTATCACTGGGGATTACTCATTGAAACCTGTCTTTATCCATCAAATCACCAAAGACGTTATATTTTTTCACAGCAGTATGCTGTCCTATTGAGATACCTGTGCACTGTGGTTCATCACATTAATATATCTCATCTTTATTTTTCTCTTTTTAATTGTGTTCAATAATTTATTATCACATTGATATTTAGTTATAGGATTTTGTTATGGTGAAGGATGTTATGTTATTTATAATAGGCTCCATTTGATTATTTTGCACATGATTCACGAATTAATCATTAAGAGATCACACCGTGTTATTTTGGGAGGTTAATATTAGTGCATTATACATTCTGAATATATACAACACCTCCAAGACGACCACTGCCTTGCTCAAGAAGCTGAGGGTAAAGGTGATGGACTGGCCAAGCATGTCACCTGACCTAAACCCTATTGAGCATCTGTGGGGCATCCTCAAACGGAAGGTGGAGGAGCACAAGGTCTCTAACATCCACCAGCTCCGTGATGTCATCATGGAGGAGTGGAAGAGGACTCCAGTGGCAAACTGTGAAGCTCTAGTGAACTCCATACCTAAGAGGGTTAAGGCAGTGCTGGAAAATAATGGTGGTCACACAAAATATTGACACTTTGGGCCCAATATGGACATTTTTACTTAGGGGTGTACTCACTTTTGTTGCCAGTGGTTTAGACATTATTGGCTGTGTGTTGAGTTATTTTGGGGGGACAGCAAATTTATACTGTTATACAAGCTGTACACTCACTACGTTACATTGTAGTAAAGTGTAATTTCTTCAGTGCTGTCACATGAAAAGATATAATAAAATATTTACAAAAATGTGAGGGGTGTACTCACTTTTGTGAGATACTATATATATATATATATACATATATATTCTGCATTCAATGTAGCCTATATATACAGTGTATTCAGTGGTGTACTGTTTCTAATACACTTCAGGCAGTGTACACAGTATATAATACAGTGTAGTGCAGTGTTACAAAAAAAAACAAAAAAAACCCATCATGTCCAGAAGTCCACCGAGGAGAGGCAAACGCTCACAGGCCACTAAAAGAAAACAAGCAGCCTTTGTGTCTACAGTCAACAGTAGTGGTCGTGGACATGGTGCATCCTCTGCAGGTGGCCGTGGGGCATGCTTGTCCTTTTTTTCTGCTGCTGGCCGTGATATTGAGCCACAACATGCAGAAGAGTTGGTGGAGTGGATAACAAAGCCGTCCTCATCCTCTGTCACCCAGGCTCAAAGTAGTTTGCCTTCCAACGCAGCTGCTAAAGCGGCCTACTCCACCGGCTCCTTGTCCACAGTTATTCCTTCCATAGCCCCACCATCATGCACAGAGGAGTCCCCAGAATTATTTGACCACAGTGTCGTTTACATGCTGCTGGAGGGTGTGCAGCGATTTGAAGGCTCTGATGTTAGTTCCCAGGTTGAGGAAGGGAGTAACGTGAGCCTAGAGAGAGGGGGTGCCCAAGAAGGACAAGAAACTGGCAGTCATGTTCCCCCAGCTGCGGCATACTGCCAAGTTTGCTCCAGTGATGAGGAGGGAGGGGATGATATGGTCACTGACTGTACTTGGGTGCCTGAGAGAGGAGAGAAGGAAAGTTATGAGGAGGAGGAGGAGGCACAAATCCAACAAGGCATGATGTCCTCCAGGCAGGGGCGTGCCTAGAGCTTTTGGCACCCAGGGTGGATCCTATATCTGGCACCCCCTCCCAACTTTAAAATAAAAAAACACCCACAAAAAATTGTAATGATTCTATTAAATGCAATTTTTGTGTAAAAAATACACTTCAATGAATTTAAAAAAAGAAACAGTAAAGCGAGTCCAATTTTTTGAATAATGTGAAAGATGTTACGAGGAGTAAATAGATACCTAACATGTAATGCTTTAAAATTGTGCACACTCATGGAATGGCAACAAACTATGGTACTTAAAAATCTCCATAGGCATCGCTTACAATCTTTTTTAACGGTTACCTGTTTAAAATTACAGAGGAGGTATTTTTCTAGAATTATTGCTCTTGCTCTAACGATCGCAGCCTCACATGTGTGATTTGAACACTGTTTACATTTGCAGGCACGACTTATATATGCATTTTCTTTGGCGTGCGAGCACAGAGGGATGGGGATCATTAAAAAAAAAGTCCTTATTTATTTTTCTGATCATGTTTATTGCTGTCACGAGGAATGTAAACATCCCTTGCGACAGTAATAGGCACTGACAGGTACTCTTTATGGAGGGATCTGGAGTCTAAAAGACCCTAAACCCCTCCTCTGCACTTGAAAGAATTCAAAATGCAAAAAATAAGCGTGGGATGGGAGACCCAGGCGGAGCGGTGGGACGTCCCCTCCCGCTCCTTGTAATAACAAACAATACTGTTCATCCATGGCAGCCATTGACAATACACGGGACAGGACAGAGGTGTCAGTCACTCAGGTGTGAGCAGATCCCACATTTTCGGACAGATTGCTGTCAGGGAAGTGGAGGGCTCACCATGGTGGGCTGGACTGGAGCTGCTATAAGAGAGACATCGGAGTGTCATGTGGAGATAGCTCACAATACAAAGTATGGCCCATGCTTTGCATTATCTGCTGTCCTCAGGGACAGATCCGAGCCAGAAATCCCACTGTATGGCAATCTCTGGATTGGATCTGTTCCTGGGGACAGCAGACAATGGCATTATTGGCTTTGATGATTTGATCCAGATTTTGGAACTGACCTGCTGCTAAGGTTTGTTGCTTGCTGGACCGTGGACAGGATCTGATGGCCGCAGGGAAGATGGCAAGATGCTGCTGTAACCTGCTGCTTGCTGGACAGATCCGACTGGCAAGATGTGGGTGTGGGTCACCGTCTGTCTACACCTGGTCTGCAGACACCCCCCTTATCAGACCAGCTCATCTACTATGTGAAAACAGCAACCCCCCCCCCCTTATCAGGTGCACAGCTCAGCTACTAAAGATGGGTGGTGGACACACAGCAAACTCCCCCAACCTTATCAAATCAGCTCAACTACACTATACTACCTAAATGGTGGTGGTGGCTGAAAAAAAAATACTAAAGGGAGCAGCCAGGACTCTCGTCGCCCTCGGGATGGTGTCACCTGACCGAGGTATGGCGCGCATTCCCATAGCAATGCCACTAACAGTCTGGCACCCCCTCAATGTGTGGCACCCGGGGCGGACCACCCCCTGCCCCCCTGTTGGTACGCCCCCGCCTCAAGGAACCAGCTTAAGTGCAGCCACCCTATTGCATCACGCCGCAGAGCTGCGCAAGTGCAGGCCTCTACTGACTCCCCACATAATAAAACATTGTTTTCCTCTGGTGGGACTTTATAAGGCAAGAGTCTTCAAACAATATATCAAAAACATATATAATTTATTTTATATCAAAAAATAGGATCATAACAAAAAAACATATAAAGTATGTTAGGAGGGGAGGATGCTACAAAAAAGTGAGGACAATAGCAATGTGCTTGTAAGGATACAATGGTAAACATAAAAAAACACATCAACTGTACAGGCTGAAGTCTAACACACAAAATACTGACACGTTTCGAGGTTTAAATTTGGTTGAGACCTCTTCTTCAGGGGCTGGTGATGAGATGAGTGGTTATTTATACATTTACAGAAAAAGCAGAACATCTTAGAATGGGTTCATGGTATAATAACAGCATATAATCATAAAACATAAAGGTCAGAATTGTTTAAATGCGATTAAGTGATATGCTCACCATGGTAGTAATATGTACCTTACTGCTGACATAGCGGTTAGCAGTAAGGTACATATTACCGCTGACTCATAGTCCAGCAAGCATGGGCAGGGATGGTTACCTTTCCTTCACGGTGCACTGGGTAACTCTGATGGCAGCTTGGAAGGATGCAGGACGGGGTTCAGTGTTGTTGGAGCTAGTGGTGATTCTGCCACAGCTCTCTGCTCCACCCTCTCCTCTTATTCTTCCTCTATGACCTCTTCTGCAGAATTGTCCTCTGAACCAGCAGTGCTCCATAAGCATTCAAGGGGCTACACAAGCAGTCAGGTCAAAAGATGACCGGACAGGAGCCCCACTGGGGCAGAGATTCTGTCAGCTCTGCAGGGGCAGACTCAGAGGTGGTTGACGCCACGCCAGCTTCAGCCAGGAATGGTTGTATGCAACAATGGCACCAACCTTATCTCCACCCTCCGACAGGGACACTTGACCCATGTTCCATGTTTGGCACACGTCTTGAATTTGGTGATGCAGCATTTCTTGACCAGGTATTCAAATATGGTAAATATGTGGCGCTAATCTATCCTAGTGTATCAATTCCAAATATAAAAAAACAACACAAATGCTGCACCAATATATAAATAAATATAACTTCCTCTTATAAGTGCAGTGTGCGTATATGGTAGCAATACCCTATAATGGCCAGTGCATCAAAATATTATGGTTCCTCGTGCTCATAAACATATAAAATATATTAAAGTGCTCCGTGCAAAATGTGACTCCTGTTGCAACTATTAAAGCATAAATTAACACAATGTGCAAAATTACCATAAAGTGCATACATGCCACTGAGTATTCAACTGTGAATTCAATAATTAATTAATTAGCCATCAATCCAAAAAAGTCAAAAAAATGGTGCATGCAGATATTGTAGTGCAATTCCTCGTGCTCATAGACATATAAAATATATTAAAGTGCTCCTTGCAAACTGCAACTCCTGTTGCAATTAATAAACCAAAATGCAAAGTGACACAATGTGCAAAAATTAACATAAATGCATATATGTGACTCAAGATGCGACTAAAAACCCCACTTCCACCTATAGGCAATATAATACACTTTGACAATTGTGCAATAAAGTCCACAAAGATGCTGTTTCATGCAATGTGACTCATAATGTCTGCAGAGGGAAGTCTATTGAAAAGTGCAAATAAAGGTGACTTGTGATAAGTTCTTCCACTTCTGTTCTGATGCAAGACAATTGTTTCCCCCAGCCTCTCACCTGCAGTAGCGGCCCCCAGTGGGCCGAGTCAAGCGACAATGCACAGCTGAATGGTACTCTGTGGAGAGGATGGATCTCCTAAAGCGATCCCACTTCTCATAAGGGTGTCCGTGGGTCTGGCTCTCTGCAGAAATCACCGCCACTCACAATGGTCCCAGGGTGATGGTGAGGGAGAAAAGAATAGCCTCCATAGTGTAATATTTCAAGTAGAGTTTATTACAAAAAACGTAGCAACTTACATTCTGATAAAAAACAAGCAGTGTGAAAACAGAAGGCTTCCGGGTTCGGCCGTCCCCGGGAAGCGTCGGCACCTGGCTCCTCCTACCCTGACGCGTTGCGTCACACCACGTGACTTTCTCAAAGGGATGAGGAATCCGGTGCCTAGCAGCCAGTTTAAATCATCGCCGCTGTCATAGCAACGACCCAAACAAAACAATGAATCCGAGCCTCCGTGCATATTAAGCGCGCTCGGTAGATAATAATGATGATGGACAGTTTATTCTCTGAAGTAATTCATACACGATCGGTCAGATCTAATAATTTCTCAGGACTAATGTATTAAAAAATAAAAATAAGATAAAATAAAATAAAAATCAGAAGTAAAATCGATATACGTGTTCGTTACAACCAATACACCACCTACACCATCTAGTGATGAATCAGAGTACAATGTCTATAACACTATATATCTCACAGAAAAGGAAAAAACTCTTTGTGTCTTGGACACCACTCAGTGGTACAGCTACAAGGACCTAACAATCATACTTATAAATTCAATAATGGGCACATTTTAAGCAAAAACCAAATGTTCAAAGAGAGCAAAATAAATCTAAATGTTTCACAAACTCATATGTGCCATCTAAAATACATATTATATGCCTTTCCTTTTTTGATTTTAAATATTCGGATTATATCATAATATCTATTTTAGATGGCACATATGAGTTTGTGAAACATTTAGATATATTTTGCTCTTTGTGAACATTTGGTTTTTGCTTAAAATGTGCCCATTATTGAATTTATAAGTATGATTGCTAGGTCCTTGTAGCTGTACCACTGAGTGGTGTCCAAGACACAAAGAGTTTTTTTCCTTTCCTGTGAGATATATAGTGTTATAGACATTGTACTCTGATTCACCACTAGATGGTGTAGGTGGTGTATTGGTTGTAAGTAACACGTATATCGATTTTACTTCTGATTTTTATTTTTATTTTATCTTATTTTTATTTTTTAATACATTAGTCCTGAGAAATTATTCGATCTGACCGATCGTGTATGAATTACTTCAGAGAATAAACTGTCCATCATCATTATTATCCACCGAGCGAGCTTAATATGCACGGAGGCTTGGATTCATTGTTTTGTTTGGGTCGTTGCTATGACAGCGGCGATGATTTAAACTGGCTGCTAGGCACCGGACTCCTCATTCCTTTGAGAAAGTCACGTGGTGTGACGCAACGCGTCAGGGTAGGAGGAGCCAGGTGCCGACGCTTCCCGGGGACGGCCGAACCCGGAAGCCTTCTGTTTCCACACTGCTTGTTTTTTATCAGAATGTAAGTTGCTACGTTTGTTGTAATAAACTCTACTTGAAATATTACACTATGGAGGCTATTCTTTTCTCCCTCACCATCACCCTGGGACCATTGTGAGTGGCGGTGATTTCTGCAGAGAGCCAGACCCACAGACACCCTTTTGAGAAGTGGGATCGCTTTAGGAGATCCATCTTCTCCACAGAGTACCATTCAGCTGTGCATTGTCGCTTGACTCGGCCCACTGGGGGCCGCTACTGTAGGTGAGAGGCTGGGGGAAACAATTGTCTTGCATCAGAACAGAAGTGGAAGAACTTATCACAAGTCACCTTTATTTGCACTTTTCAATAGACTTCCCTCTGCGGACATTATGAGTCACATTGCATGAAACAGCGTCTTTGTGGACTTTATTGCACAATTGTCACTTTAAGTGTATTGTATTGCCTATAGGCGGAAGTGGGGGTTTTAGTCGCATCTTGAGTCACATATATGCATTTATGTTAATTTTTGCACATTGTGTCACTTTGCATTTTGGTTTATTAATTGCAACAGGAGTTGCAGTTTGCAGGGAGCACTTTAATATATTTTATATGTCTATGAGCATGAGGAATTGCACTACAATATCTGCATGCACCATTTTTTTGACTTTTTTGGATTGATGGCTAATTAATGAATTATTGAATTCACAGTTGCATACTCAGTGGCACGTATGCACTTTATGGTAATTTTGCACATTGTGTTAATTTATGCTTTAATAATTGCAACAGGAGTTGCATTTTGCACGGAGCACTTTAATATATTTTATATGTTTATGAGCACGAGGAACCATAATATTTTGATGCACTGGCCTTTATAGGGTATTGCTACCATATACGCACACTGCACTTATAAGAGGAAGTTATATTTATTTATATATTGGTGCAGCATTTGTGTTGTTTTTTTATATTTGGAATTGGTACACTAGGATAGATTAGCGCCACATATTTACCATATTTGAATACTTGTTTGTCAGGGTTGTGTGAGTACACTGATCTATGTTGGCAGCTTCTCATCTGGTACTATCATTTATATATTTATGTTGTGGTTTTGCGCACTAGTTCTTGCACTTTATTTTATTTCTTGACGAGGTATCCAGGCTTACAAGATCTCCTGAGGCAGGCCAGAAAAGTCTGTGGTCATTTCTGCCGGTCATACAATGCCAGTGCTCGGCTGGCTGACATTCAACGGAATGCAACCTGACTAGGTGCAACTCAACATTGGCAATGCTGCAGCGGTTGCACACACAGCAGAGGGCCATCGATGAGTACCTGTGGGAGTATGGCACCAGGACAGCGTCAGGGGAGCTTGGTTTCTTTTCGCCACTTCAGTGGCTACTGATCAAGGATGCATGCACTGACCTGTCACCATTTGAGGAGGCCACAAGGATGGTGAGCAGCGACAATGCATGCATCAGTGACACTGTCCCTCTAGTCTTCCTGCTTTTGTGCACACGCTTCATGGAATCATGGACAGGGCACTTGAGGCAAAACAGCGGGAAGAGGAGGAAGACTTCTTCCTTTCCTCTCAAGGCCCCCTTCATCCAGTTAGCATTCCTGCGGGGCCGCCAAAGACACAGGAAGAGGAGGAGGATTGTGTCAGCATGGATGTAGAGGATAACAGGCAGCAGTCTTCAAGGGATGATTTTCAGTCCCCAGAAACCCAAGGAGTTGTACGTGGCCAGGAGGAGGTAGTTACGTATAATGTGATCCTTAGTGACCCAGAGGACTCTGAATCGAATGCCTCTGCAAACTTACACTGCATGACCTCCCTGATTCTGCAGAGGATGAAACATCTTCAGGAGGTCTTGAAGAAAAGTTTGTATAACGCATTTTCAGACTCTGAGAGGTTACTATTTCCTGGTGCTGGACAACGTGTTTCTGAGGCTTTGTTCGGTCAGAGGAAGAGTGGTGGAGAAGGTAGCCAGCTGACCGATGCCTTTAAACAATTTTTCAGTCCCTATCGCCAAGGTCTGATAGGTTCAAGCAACCATCGCCAGCATCTGCATTATATGGTGCAGGAATATCTAGGGGCAGGAGCAGACTTGGAGACCTTTCCAACAGAGCATCCACTGGATTACTGGGTTCTGAGGATGGACCTCTGGCCAGAACTTGCTCAATATGCAATCGAGCTACTGGTCTGTGTTGCATCCAGCGTGCTTTCTGAATGCACATTCAGTGCTGCTGGATGGTTTGTAACGATCAAAGAGTGCGTCTGTCCACAGACTCCATTGATAGGCTCACATTTATCAAAATGAATCAGTCCTGGATTAGCAGCTATCAAGCACCTGATGCTGATGTAACTGATTGAATTTGCTATGGATCTGAGATCCTTTGAAGACTGCCCATGCTGCCTATATTATTCCTCCTGAATCTTGACGATGCTAGCTTCCAACAATATTTTTGCTTTAGGGCACCACCAACACCCAAGACCCAATTTTTCTGCCCCTGTTTACCAGGGGCATGTAATTACAATTTTGAAAAAATATTTAACAGCAGGGCCCGTTCCTGTGCCCAACAAGTGAAAAAGGACCCTAAGAAAGGGACACTGGTACCCCCCGGTACAGAGGGACTTTGAAGGTGAACTTTGAAAACAAGGGTTTTTTTTATAAAAGCATATTATTTATTTAAAAAAATGCTTAAAAACGCATAGATAAAAATAGTAATCTATACAGAACATTTATGCAAAGACAGGTTACACATAGTATACTCTTGACAAAGGTGAGTACAAGTTCCTCCATAAGCCTAGCCTAACATGTTTCAGGATGATGTCCCTTCTCAGAGGCGTTTTTTTAGGAGAGAAAATGAAAGTATTCTGAAAAAAAAGGTAAAAACAGGCTTAACATAACATTTTGTTCAAGGCAGAGACAACAATAAAGTATCCGAGAGTGTCCAATATACATACCGGTATTGAATTGTGTAAGAGAGTATGAGTATGTGCAGTAAACAATATCTTTAAAAGATTGTATAAAAAATAATAAATACATTACAAAAATATGAAAAAGGGACATTTTCCTGGATAGGTAGAATCAACATCATAAAAATGGATATACTCCCTAAAATATTATATATTCTACAAACAATTCCCATTTTTCCTGCAACAACGATCCTGAAAAAACTACGTAGAGCGATTGGGCAGTTTGTCTGGGCGGGCAAGACACCCAGAATCAGTAGAATAGTGCTAAATAAGACCAAGAAAGATGGTGGTCTCGCCCTCCCAGACATAATAATGTACCTTAAAGCAATATTTATAACTAGAATAGTAGATTGGTTCCACAACAGGGATAGTAAACAATGGATAAAACTTGAGGAAGAGATTACAGGCCTTAAATTGAAATCACTGCCTTGGATCAAAAGAGGGCAGAGACCTTCGGAGGGCACTATGCCCTCTTTAGTCGTATCAACATTGAAAGTATGGGATATTATGATAAAGGGAGGGCTGGGATCTACTTACAGAGGTCCTATGACCCCACTATTTAGTAACCCAGAATTTCCCATGGCACTAGAAGCCAAGTCATTCCTTAAATGGAGAAGATGTGAAGATACCAGAATAGTAGAAACAATGGAAGGAAACAGAATCCTTCCACTGGAAGCTATGGGAGGAGAATATAAGAAGGAATGGATGCAATATGGACTACTCCAACGGTATATCTCATCTCTGATAAAAGAATCCAAATTGGATAGGCCCCTGACAACACTAGAGAAAGTTTTTATACAAGAACATAGACCTCTCCATGTCTTATCTAGGATTTACAAATATTTGAATTCAGAAAATAAAATTCAGGAGTTACCATATATTAAGAAGTGGGAGGCAGAGCTTGGGATAGATATCCCAAGGAAAAAATGGGAAAAGGCTATTATGGTAACTCATAAACTTTCATTATCTACCAAACACCAAGAAAGGAATTATAAAATCTTAGCCAGATGGTATAAATGCCCTGTAGATATGCATAAGATAAATCCCGTTCACGGGGAAGAATGCTGGAGGTGCCTTAAAGCTCAGGGCACATTGTCACATATCTGGTTCTATTGCTCTAAAATCCAACCATTTTGGCAATTTTTGAGATTTATAGTGTTTTGACTGGGACCGATGTATATCCGGATATACAAGTGGCTGTATTATCTATGATCCCAGGATCACTGAAAAATATAAAGAAAGGACTATTGAAATATTTCTTGACGGCAGCACGAACTATTATAGCAAGAAATTGGAAAAGCACAAGTGCGCCTTCCATGGTAGAGTGGGAACGGGAGATGGCGGAGATGCGTGCTCTAGAAGAGAGAAAAGTGTTAGAAGAAGGGTTAAGTAAACAGATATTAAGTACTTGGTCTAGATGGGGAGAGTTTAGAGCCTCCTCACAGCTCCTCAGAGTGACTGAGGAACCGAATGAAACATAATAGGATAAGACCTTTTGGGAGGGAGGGAGGGATGGACCCCTTTTTTTTTTTTTTTTTTTTTTGTTGTGTTGTGCATGATGGGGGGATGGATTATGGTATGGTTGGTTAAGTATATGGGATACACATCCATGAAGCAATTTTGTAACGACCTATATGGAGATAGAAAGAGGATTCCGAGTTTGCATAATGGGTTCTTTTAATTGATTTGGATGTGTATATGTTTTGCTATATATGTAAAAAATTGTAAAATTGTTTTGATAAATAAAGATTATAAAAAAAAAAAAAAAAAAAAAAAAAAAGATTGTATAAACTTCTGCCAGTGATTATCCACCAAAAGAGGATGGATTACGTCCGATCTCAAAACAGCCCACACAAAACACCCAAAATAGGACGACCCCCAGAGCACGGTCACAACAGAGTCCTGAGAGACAATTAAGTGAAATAGTATACTTGGCTTGGTAAATTAAATTAAAATGAGAGGGAGGGGGAGAGGAAATGCCTCTCCCTCTCCTTAGCTGAAATAAAATGAAGCATAAAAGTACGGTAGTGAGGGTAAAGATGGCTCTGTTGGCCTTTTTACTTACTTTAAATCTGGCTAGTGGTCCCCGAGTGGTCAGGACATTGTTATTTTTAGCAAGCAGAGATTGCACTGGGCAGAGCGCCATCTACAGGCTTTAAAGACCGCTGGCGCCTGCGCGGTGCAGATCATTTACATGGTGTCAGCAAAGAAGGTGATTGCTGAGGTTGCGTCATTCCGTATGACACGATGATGTCATAACATCGCGACTTGGAGGAAAGAAGGGCAGCGAATAGCAACTCGCAGCATCTTGAAATGGAGGGGGGGAGGGAAGGGAAAGGGAGGGGGCATGTTATATATCATAATAGGTGGAGGTGGAGACGGAACATCTCCATAACAACCACCACGTCGTAAACCTGGGGGGACAGAAATTTGTAAAGGTGTGTGGAGAAAAACCATGAGGCGAATCCAAAGGGACCTCCAAAACTGAGTCTGCAACGGCACCCACCCCCCAACTGCTGTGGGGCACATCTCATAGCGTAATAGGTTGCATGGGGCAGAGACACAGCCTCTCTATGGCAAACCCTTACACAATAAAACCTAAGATGACAGAAGTTTATAAGTTTATAAAGTGTGTGGAGAAAAACCATGGGGGAAATCCAAAGGGACCTCCAGAGCTGGATCTGTACGGCACCCACCCACCGCTGAGGCAGCAGAGTGGCGTCATGCAGATGAAGCCCACCGGCGCAGTGCAATTGCGAAAGCACCATCAACCCAAAGGGAAATAGGCTGACCGGGCACGCAGTGCAAAAAAGGAGGCCCGCCCCCCCAAAAGAGAAAAAATGGAGAGAGAGGGCCCCCGTGCGCCGGGTGGGGATGGATCGAGCCCCAAACAGAAAAGTGATGGGCAGAAGTGTTGAATAAAATTGTTCAGAAATTGGATAATGAGTAAATCCAGATGTGAATCAATAGTTGTTAATATAACAGTAAATACATAGACACAGTCAGATACTTCTATTGGTACTTCTATTGGTATGTATCAATGGACATTGATATAACAGTAAGTACATAGACACGGTCAGACACTTACATTGGGCAATAAATAAAGACAGGGAAAAAAGAAGCAAACATACTTTGCATATATGAAAAAAATTGTGCAGTATCAGTGTGTGTAATAATGTATTCTCAACAATCATATAAAGTTTCCATATGCATAGTGCAATAATTAGGAGACAATATAATACAATGATATAGAGACAATAAAAATGCCTTATGGGTACATAAAAATATCAATAAATCCCTCACCAGGGGTGGTGAGAACAGGAGGCTCACAGGTGTAATGCTGTGAGTGTCCAAGGGGTCGTCTCCCTGAGTGAACATGCAGAAGTTAGTCTGAGCTCCTGTGTCGAAACTTACTGAAGCCTTTGATGATGTTAACTACAGACCAGCTCGGAATGAGCTGCGGATACCTAATACCCGTTACCTATTTAGAGGTCCGGACGCTCACCGCTCAGCTGATTGATTGACAGTCGGCTGGCGTCTTCCCGAGCTCAGAGGAGAGCGCCGCAGTGAGCCATCCAGCGGGCGGTTTCAACATACGGATCGAGAGCCACTGTCGCGTGCCTGTGTGGTGAGAGGGCGGTGGCGGATGATGTCGGAGGAGTTCGGAGCCCGGAGCCCCGGAGGACAGGTGAACTGACAGCAAACGGCGGCAGGGGCGAAGTGGGACAGCAACTCTTACACAAGCCCTGAGAAGCCTCACACCGCTCAGCTGTGCCTGAGAGACGGCCGGGAAGGTGAATGCTTGATGGATGAAATGCTGGACGTTTCTGAAAATCGGGTAGGATTATTCAAATTTGCACCTTAAACGTATACTCATACCTATCTCATATACTGAAAACTAAAGTGCTGCTAAGGAAGCTGGCCAGGTGGAGTAAGATCAGGGGGACGAGGACTATTAATATAGCTGAAAAACTGTCTGCTCTGATCCTCTCTGGTCCATAGCATTATAATGGTGAAAGACTCTGGAAAAACTTTGATGGAATATGACTGAACTGACTCTTTAGCCTGTTTTATTTGCTTTATTTGTCCATTTCTAGTCAACTCCACACAAAATCTCCTCTTTTCCTTCCTTTGAGAAGACTTGCAAAGGGAAAAAGGGATAACGCACACATTTTGCAAGCCCCCACGCATACATCCCTTTGCATACATCCCTGCAAAATAAAAAAAAGGGGGGGAATACTCCATTGTGAACAGGAGCAGTCTGTATTGACTCTTAGAGACTGCCTTTTGGGGGTCTCCCTTCCCCTAAAAGGTCAGAGGAGAGAGAGGGGAGAGATCTAGTCTGCTGCCCAACTGTATATTATATAACTTTATACGACTCTTGTGGATTACCGATCCTCCCTCCCTAAAAAATTATATATGAGATATTGATATCAGTATTGACTACACGCTGCACAGCAACCAGCAAAAGGAAACCAGAATGAGTCAGGAGGGACAAGACTTTATCTCTCCCCCCGTGCAGAGCAGAGATACCATATGGGAGGGCTGGAAGAGAGAGGTGGTGGGACAATGGAGACCAAGCAAGATAGTGGGAAGCAAATGGACCGTAAGTCACTAACATCAGGTCGTGGTGTACAAGTGGCTGGACGAACCCACACAGAGCAAGAAAAGGGATCCCCGACAATAGGACGAGGGAGGAAGCTACCTGAGAGAAACATCCCTAATGCTAAGCAACACTCTCCAAGCACGGGAAAAGATACAGTAGGGTGGGGACAAGACAGTCTGGGGCCTCAAGAGGGGGTGCCTAATATGGGAAGGATGGAAAAGGACCAAGAGAGGGGCGAAAATAAAGAGGGAGACACGCAGAAAGTGGACACTTTGATTATGGAACATAGCCCCCCCGAACTCGCAAATAGTAAGGCTCTGGACGCTTCATCTTTCAAGGGAGACTTGGCTATGGTAGAGAGAGGGACCCCATTTGTGGAGGGAGAATCAGTAATGAGGGAGGAAAAACAAACACTGGCAGGCCACAGCTACTCTACGGATCCCCCACTGGAAAAAAGGGAGACACGGCCCCTGGTTCCAAGGGGAGAGGCGGGAGAAGCTGAGAGAGAAATGAGGGAAATCAAAGATCTACTGAGGGCCCTCCCTACAAAGACTGATATCCAGCAACTAATCAGCACAGTGGAGCAGGCTTTCCAGCAGGCGATAGAGGACCTAAAAGAAGATACAAGGGCACTGGGGCATAGGGTGGAAAGCTTGGAAGAGAACCATGAGGTAATAATACAGGCAGTGACGGAGGTCCAGGATTTGATCAAAGAACATGAGGATGTCCTAAATCTATATATGGATCAGCTAGACGATAACGAGAACAGAGACAGAAGGCAGAACATCCCTATAAAAGGGTTACCTGAAACAATCCAAACAACTGATTTTTTTTTTTTCTCTTTTTTTTTCCACTTCAGTGAAAATTTTTCTGAGAGACATTATATCAACTTTGTATGTCAAAATTTATCTCCTCTCATTTTTCACATCATTGTGGATTGTTTCTCTCTTATCTTTATTTATTTTCCCATCGTGTATCTTTTAATTACATAAAAAACAGAAAAACACTCCAAAATATGTAGCTACCGCTATGCCTTTATTCCTTCTTGATCCCTCTTATCCCCTCCTGGTTTACTCCTTTTTATATTATATGTCATTTTGGCTCTGTACCTGTTGTTTCTTTCATCTTATCTAGATATATGTCTGAGGTTTTATATTTTTTCCATCTCTCCCATAGACTGTTACGCTTATTGTCGCCTCTTTCCCTGCTCCTCAGCAGGTCCATTTTATAGTAATAATCTATTTTCTCTAACCATTCTCTGGTATCTGGTTTTCCGCTTTTTAGCCAATATCTTGGGATCAGACCCTTAGCAGCATTCAGAAGACTCGGAACCATTGATCTCATATATTGTTTCTTTGATTTGTTATAGACATGAAAGAGGCAAGTCCATATGTTTTGTTCTATTTTTTCACCGGTTATTTCCCTTATGCTTTTTAATACTTCATTCCAGTAATCCGTTATTATTGGGCATCCCCACCATAGGTGTGTCATCGTTGCTTTTTGACCACAATTTCTCCAGCACAGAGATGTTTTTTCTTGTTGATATTTATGTGTTCTTACGGGTGTCAAATACCATCTTGCTACTAGTTTGTAATTCATTTCAATAGTCTTCATATCCCAGGCATTATTGTATCCCATTTCTATCATTTTTTCCACTCTTTGATCATCAAGTTTTAAATTCATTTCTCTTTCCGATTGTTTCACGTACTCCGGTCTTTCTTGTCCATCCAGATCTGCTAATATTCCATATATTCTTGATGTTCCATTTTTCAATGATGTTTTATTGACACAGAGCTTTTCCAGTGCATTTAATTTTTCTTCATCTCTAAGTGGATGTGGTATTGTGCTTACTAAATGTCTTAATTGACAATAATTCCATTCACTCATCCTCCACCCATTGATTTCTTCTAGTTCCAATCGTGTTCTAATCCTACCATTTCTGGTGATGTTTTTCAATTGTGGATTTCTTATTCCTTGGCCTACAAATATTTCCTTCCCAGGGGTGAAAAAATTTGTTCCTGTGAGTGCTAATAGCGGTGAATTGTGTCTCCATTCATTCTTCGAGTGTCCCAGATTTTGAATACGTTCTTTGTTATTTCATGAGTGTCTATGTCCAATGTTCTGAACTTTCGTGGAATCCAAATATTCTTGTGCATTGTAGTTTTACTTATTGTGTTTTCCATTTCTACCCACTTTTTTTCGCTATTCTCATTTGTCCACTCAAGCATTCGTGTCAGGACAATTGCTTTGTAATACCTGCTTATATCTGGGGTGGCTAATCCTCCTTGCTCCCTTTTCCTTGTGATCAGCGTGTATTTCATTCTTGGTTTTTTATTAAGCCAAATATATTTTAACAAAATTGTTTTAATTATTTTGAAAAAACTCTGTGGAATCATTACTGGTAACATCTGGATTTTATAGATTATTTTTGGAAGAACCATCATTTTAAACATATTAACTCTTCCTATCCATGAAAGTGGTTGTGTTCTTAGTTTTTTTGTTTCTTCTTTAACCTTGTTGATCAATGGGATATACAGGTAGTTTGCCTGATAGATCTTTTCAACTCTTGGGGTTATTTTAATTCCAAGATATTTTAATTCTTTTACCCAGGTGAATGGGAATTCTTTTTGTAGAGACTGGGCTTCCTTTTTCCCTAATCCTATGTTTAATACCTCTGTTTTTATTGGGTTAATTTTGAAGTTTGACAGTTCTCCATATTTTTTTTATTTCTCTCAATATGTTTGGCAGTGTTGCTCTTGGGTTGGATACGTACATCAAGATGTCGTCCGCGTATGCCGCAATCTTGTGTTCTTTTCCTCCAATTCTCGCTCCTTTCACATCTTGGTTGTTACAGAGTGTCGCTAACAGTGGTTCCAATGCCAATACAAATAGTAATGGGGAGAGCGGGCAACCTTGCCGGGTTCCATTCTGCATCTCGATTAATGGAGAGAGTCTACCATTCACCTTTACCCTTGCTGTCGGGCCGTTGTATAGATTTGTTATCCACTTCATAATTTTTGTCCCTAATCCCAGATGGCGCAGTGTATCCATCATGAAACCCCAGTCTACCCTGTCAAATGCTTTTTCTGCATCCAATGACAGGAATAGAACTGGGGACTCATTTTGCACACTCTTGTGTAGCATCAATATTGTTTTTAGACTGTTGTCCTGTCCCTCTCTCCCAGGAACGAATCCAGTCTGGTCAGGGTTGATCCAGAGTGGGATTAATTTTTTTTATTCTAGTAGCCAAAATTTTAGAATAAAGTTTTGTGTCCGCGTTCAGTAGTGCAATAGGCCTGTAACTTGAACAGTTAGTTTTGTCCTTCCCTTCTTTTGGTAATATTGTGATATGGGCTAATAACGATTCTTGTCTTATTTCTTCTTCTTCCCCTATGGAATTCAAATATTCTTGTAACTTAGGGATCAGCTGTTCTTGAAATTTTTTGTAGTATTTAACCGTGAACCCGTCTGGTCCTGGACTTTTTCCTGCAGGTGTTTCTTTTAATGCCAGTTTTATCTCTTCTTGCGTTATATTTTTTTCCAGTTCTTTTAATTGGTCCATTTTTATTTTTGGTAAATTTGCGTTTTTTAAATAGTCATGTATCTTCTTTGTTCTTGTATCTGCTTCTATCCATATTTCCTGTCCTTTTATTGCATATAGAGAGCTAAAGTATTTTTGAAATGCCACCGCAATATCTGTGGTTTTGTTTACCACTTCTCCTTTCTCGTTTTTGATCTTCTCGATATAGTTTAAAGACTTCTTTTTTTTTACCAAATTTGCAAGATATTTTCCTGGTTTATTGCCCCATTTGAATTTTTATTGTACTACTCTATTGTACTCCCTCCTTTCTTCTTGTTCCATCCACTCCTTTAGTTGTTCTCTTTTTTGGGATAGTAACCGGTATGTTTCGTTTGCTTTTTATGTTTTCGCTCTAGTTCATATATTTCCTTTATGGTTTGCTGCATGTTTTTTCTTCTTTTTTGTTTTTTTCCTGCCCCAATAGCTATTAGTTTACCCCTGATGACAGCTTTATGTGCCTCCCAGATTGTTGCTTTCGATATCCCGGGAGTGTCATTTTCCTTAAGGTATCTTTTAATTTCTTCTGTTATCATTTTTTCCGTCTCACTGTCTTCAATTATATTTTTGTTGATTCTCCATGGGCCTCTCTCAGAGGCTTCTCCTTGTATTTTCATTCTCAGCATTACTGGGCTGTGATCCGAAGCTGTTATTATACCTATTTTTGTTTCTTCTATTTCTTCCAAATTTCTATGTTCAACCATAATGTAGTCCAACCTGGAGTAACTTCCGTGTACTGTTGAATAATAGGTGTAATCCTTTGTACTTGGGTGCTGGATTCTCCAAGGGTCAATTAATCGATGTTCGTATAGTTTTCTTTTTAGTTTCTTTAATTGTCTCACTTCTCTGTCAATTGCTGTGGAGGTGCTGTCCATTTTATGGTCCATGCTAAAGTTTAGGTCTCCAGCCAATATTAATTTACCTTGTTTAAATTCCGTTAGTATTTTTAATATATCTATCAGGTATTTTTTGGGGTTCTTATTGGGGCAGTAAACGTTGGCAAGTGTGTATTTTACCCCCTGTATGGTACCTGTAATAAAGAGGAAGCGTCCCTCCGGGTCCACTTTTCTTTGTTCTATTAAGAAGCGTAGAATTTTCCCTATTCCAATGGCTACTCCTTTGGCCCTTCTTATTGGTGAATCTCCTTGGTACCATGTTGGTATATTTTTCTAGAGTAGATTTTGGTATTTGAGTTTTGGGTAATGTGTGTCTCCTGCAGGAAGATTATTTCTGCTTTACTTTTATCTAATTCTCGGAGAATAATATTTCTCTTCCCAGGGGAATTTAACCCTTGGACATTATACGACAACATTTTTATGCTATTTGTACTTTCCATTATTTTACCTTTCTCTTCCACCTGTTCTTCTTCACCCCCACCCGTCCCCCAGGTGTCCCTCCCCCCCGGTCCATTTAAGAGACCGGGAGGGGGGAACACCCGTCTGATGCACAGGGTCTCCCCAGCCTTGTTTCAGGGTAATTGAGCAAAAGTAACAGCCTATGTAAACCAGACCTCTCCCTCCCCTTCCCCCCACCCCCCCCCATCCTCCCTAGGAAGGGTGCTTTGACCCCCTGGTCTCAAGAGCTGAGAGCATTTAGTTTTGTTTTATGGGGCACGCTCTGCCCCCTCTGCTCTACTAGGTCTGAGGTGGAAATCTGTTGGACGCCCTGAGCCCCCCTTCTCCTGTACACGGATAGGGCGACCCCCTGTCCACACCGTGAGTCCCTGTCACCCCCCTTCTGCCTCTACTCTATTTTAAACCTTTGTTATCCTCTACTTTACCTTTCGCTCCCCCTTCTCCCCAGTCCACCCCCCCATAGTCCCCCCCACCACTCAAAGGCAACACCTCTTGTCTTTATATATTATTCCCACTACCGTTTGCTTATTTGTTTCCTCGGGGTTCTACCTCCTGTGTTCTATTCCTAGAGCTTAATTGCCATTGCAGGTCATCGCGTAATGTTGTTAGCTCCTGTCTATTTACATTCTTTTCAATTTCTGGAAGTGGAATTTCTAATTTATTACAGAAATCCGGAATCTCTTCAACGAATCTTAGCCTAGCGCTTCTTCCATTTTTCTTCGCTATTAAGCATACTGGAAACCCCCAATTATATTGAATTTCCTGCTCCCGAAGAATACCCAATAAAGGTCTTAACGTCTGTCTTCTTTTTAACGTTTCTTGGGATAGATCTTGAAATATTTGTAGTCTAGCTTCTGCATATTCAATTGATGGTTTTCTCTTCAAGTTTATCCAAATCTGATTCTTTTCTTCCCATCTTTCAAAGCGTACTATTATGTCTCTAGGTGTTTCCGTTGAAAGCCCTTGGGGTCTTCTTAATCGGTATGCTCTTTCTATTTTTATTATGTTGGATTCCTCCTTTCCCAAGATTTGGTTGAAGAGATTATTCATTTTTCCTATTAGATTTTCTGCTTGTTCTGCTTCCGGAAGACCGCGTATTCTCAAATTTTTCCTTCTTTCTCTATTTTCTTGATCTTCTATTTTATAGGATTGTTCCTGTTGTTCCCTTTTTAATATCTTTATTTCCCCTTTCAATTCTTTTATCATTTTTAGGTGCAAATCTACTTTTGTCTCCGCTTCTTCCACTCTTAGTAATATATGTCCCATGTCTTTGTGTAGTGTTGACATCTCTGCTTTTAGGGAGTTTTCTAGGGCCGCAAACATTTTTTCCATGTCATGTTTTGTTGGTAACTGAAGCGCATGCTGGCCTTCCTCTCTTCCTCTTTCTTCACCCTCCATTTCTGGCTCCATTCTGGGTTCTGAGAGATGGCTAAATTTTGTTACTGTTTTATTCTGGCCCTTTTTTTCCTTATTGTCCTTCTCTCTTGTATCTGTCTGTCGGCCCTTTATGCCCAATTGCCTCTCTCCTTCTCCGTTTCCTTGCTGAATGTATCTGTTCATAGGGCCAGGGCTTGGGCCTAAACTAGTCCTGGGTGATTTGGCTATTGCTCCCGCACTTCTTGTTGTTTTTCCCCTCATACCAGCAGTTGGCTAAGATAGTCTCAAAAGGCCACTTTCAAGTAAGCCCTTTAGGGTATTATCCCATGGGGGAGACCAGATCAGCCGACCAGCTTATTTTAGCCAACTGTCTTTGTGCTCCGGTCTTTACTCTAAGATCACTCCATTAAGGATAAGAAAAAAAAAATTCAGAGATCCCCGCCCTTCCAAGTGAGCCACAGCGTTCAATACAAAGGTTCTCTTTCAATGCACTAATTACACTAATTACTGAGGGAAAGAAAGTTTTTTATACAATAGAAGGATAGAAAAAGTCCCGACTTTTCGAAGTAAACTACAACCTTCAATGACAAATCAAGTACTCGACAGTGAAATTCATTGGCGTGTCATAGAACATGTATAATATTGCATGAGTGCGGGCACAAAAAAAAAAAGGAAGGAAACCAACAATTTTAGTGTCTTGTGATAACTTCTTTCTTTTTCACCCTTCTCCTTCCCTTCTCCCTTCTGCCTTCTCACCTCCTCTTCTTGGTTTCTCCTTTAGACCCGCTTTCTTGGCTTATTCAATTACACATTTTTATTTATTCTATACACATTTCCCTTTCCTTTTATCTTCTGCCCCCTCTTCCCACCTTGCCTTACCTCTTAAGATTTTTTTTCTCCCTTATTAAGGGCAAGTTCATAGTGAAATCAAAAGTGGTACTTATCTCCTTTGCAGACTGGGGGTTTCTGAGAGGCTGGGGGACGCTTACTGATACTTAGCGATGATCCATCCACCGACCCTTGTCTTTTGCACTCCCGTTGCTCTTTCTAGGTTGCTCGAGTATTTCCGCGTGTCCCTGAGTCTACGCGAACATGGTCGGCTCCATTCGGGTCTCGGGTATACCCGCCGTCCTCCCGCTTCTCTGCTCCAGTACGCTCTCCGGCCGGGTGCTTCACCTTCACCGCCACACAACCCGGCACTGCTCCGAAGCCGGCGGCCGCAAGCAGCGGCACGGGCTGACCGCCGAGGGAACACCGCCGCCGCCGATGCGACCCGGGGTTTTTCGGTCCCTCAAGCTCTCAGGCTCCCTCGCTTCCAGTATGCTTGTCCGGCTAGCGGTATACTCGAGGAGCAGCAGGGGAGATAGATGAAAGCCGCAGCCGAAATCTCTACAGGGAGGGGTGGACGAGGGGAGCTACTAACGCCCGCTCATCAGCCTGTTATTCATCTCAGCTGCAGGAAGGGAGACCTCAGGATCCTCATGGCGTGCAGCACAGCGCCATTACCAGACTCCTCCCTCCATCTGCCAAACAACTGATTTAATCTCAGTAGTCCAAAAATTTTTTGTCAGATTATTGGGACCTCCGCACCTGAATGTATTGAGATAGATCGGATTCACGAGTCCCCACATATTCCACTCAGAATAGGGAGAAAGCTAGGGATGTTATATGTAGAGTACATAAGTATACAATAAAGGAAACCATTATGAAAATGGCCCGCAGCAGCCCTGAAATCCTACTCTACAAGAAACGCACTTTAGGGAGAGATCAACACCTAATCTGCCGGGACATATGTTCAGCCATTGGTATCATGCAACATCATCGATTGCAAGGGCAAGGGGGGTCACAATAGCGTTTAAGAAAACTTGCCCATGGGTACTAACGTCTGTTCAAGTAGACAGAGAAGGTCGTTTTTTATTTGTCAAAGGTGCAATACACGGCCAGCCATACACATTTGCTGCTATTTACGCTCCAAATATGGGGACAGTTAAATTTCTTGTCGAAATGCTGAGGACGCTAGAGAAATTCAGGGAAGGGTGTTTGATCCTGGGGGGAGACATTAACATGGTGTTGGACCCAGGTCTGGATACAACATCAGGGAAAACCTCTATATCTTTTAGAGCCCTAAAGTATTTAAAACAACGCCTACGCACCCAACACCTGGTTGATAGCTGGCGGGTATTGCATAATGAAGTAAAGGATTATAGTTATTATTCTAAAGCACATAAAATGTATTTGCGCATCAATGTATTCATGGTAGATCAATTCTATCTGGAAAATGTCCGAAATTGTACCATCGAGGCTATAACTATCTCAGATCACGCCCCAATAACGTTAACACTTTCCCCGATTCAGGCAGGGCATATAGAACGAACCTGGCGATTGAATGAATCACTATTGGACAACAAAAGGATAACTGAAGAATTAACAGCTAAAATATGGGAATATTTCGAAAGGAACACGCCAGGAGAGGGTGTCAGAGCAGTCAGTGTGGGAGGCCGATAAATCAGTTATAAGAGGAGAATTAATAGCTTATGGATCCTATATCAAGAAAGAAAGGAAAAGGGAAGTGACAGAGCTATTGGAGAAAATTAATGTACTAGAGATTAAACATAAAAAAAACTTAGACCCCTCAGATATTCAACAATTAGGGAACCCTCGAACAGAACTCGCACAATGCTTAGATAGAAGAATAAACAATAAATATAGATACTTCGCCTATAGTTTTTATGAGCAAGGGAACAAATGCGGGAGACTACTGGCCAAACAACTTAAAAAACAACAAGATTCTAGACATGTCCATAACCTATTAATTCACAACAGGAAGGTAGTAGAAACACAGGCCATAGCGAAAAAATTTCATAAATTCTACGAGACCTTATATAATATTCAGATACCGGAGACAGCCCAATTAGGAAATAAAGAGGACCAAAGAAGGGAGGAAATACGAGAATATATTAGGTAATCATCTATGCCGACCCTATCTGAGATGATTAAAGCAGAAATGGACCATCCAATTACAGTGAATGAGTTGAGCAGAGCAATAGCAGCCTTACCGGCGGGGAAAAGTCCTGGCCTGACAAATGTTTACTACAAAAAATTCTCCTCGGAGCTGATAAAACCGCTATGCAATTATTTTAACTCAATTAATGCAGTTAATCCACTGCCCCCAGAAGCCCTGGTGGCGTACATAACTATAATCCCCAAGGATGGGAAAGACCCTCAGTATTGTGCCAACTATAGGCCTATTTCTCTGCTCAACTCAGATACTAAACTGCTCGCTAAAATCTTAGCTCTGAGACTGCAAGAGCATATAGGGGATTTAGTGCATCCGGATCAGACAGGTTTTGTAAAAGGACGCGAGGCAAGGGATAATACCATCCGGGCACTTCACCTGCTCCACTGGATACAACATTGCCCAGAGAAAGCCCCAAAGATCGATGGACGCTGAAAAAGCCTTCCATAGGGTGAACTGGGGCTTTATGAATGAAGTTCTGAAGGGAGTGGGTCTGGGTGACCGTATGATGGGATGGATAATGGCCCTTTATGCAGATCCAAGAGCAAGAGTTAAAGTGAATGGTACAATCTCGGACTATTTTAACATAGGAAACGGAACAAGGCAAGGGTGCCCACTCTCCCCATTAATATTTGCTATAATATTAGAACCATTTCTTTGTAAGATTAGAGGCAATGGGGAGATATTGGGAATAGGTGTTGGGGACGTGGAACATAAGGTATCGGCTTATGCTGATGATCTGTTGTTCTACCTCTCAGCACCTCAGACTTCCTTAATGGCTCTCATGCAGGAAGTAGACAGATATGGTCTCCTATCTAATTTCAAAATCAACTATGAAAAATCAATACTTCTTCCCAGTCATGTTCCTCAAGAGATGGCAAGGATGCTGAGGAGGGAATACCCCTTTGTGTGGAAGAAGGACTCACTGTTTTATCTAGGGGTTCATGTTATTTCGGATCAAAAAATGTTATACGATCTTAACTATGCCTCCCTAATAGCTGGGTTAAAGGAGGATTTAAAGAAATGGACAGGACAATATTTAACATGGTTTAGAAGAGTGAGTGCCATTAAGATGTGTATACTACCCAGAATTATTTATATGTTATATACAGTTCCGATTAAACTACCAGGAATCTTTTTCAAACAGATAAGGAAGGCTTTTGTAGCATTTGTGTGGAATAATACAAGACCAAGGTTGACATATGACATCCTGCGTAGAAGTAAGGCAGATGGAGGATTAGGTCTGCCCGATATATTAGTATACTATAAGGCAATGTCGCTGGTTCGTATCCTGAATTGGTGTCATGACTCTCCTAGTAAAATGTGGGTCCCACTAGAGAAAGCTATAGCAGGGAGGAATTTGGCAGGAGCCCCCTGGATTCTGAGTGCGGTAAGAGGACTTTCGAAATGGACGTCCCCCCTGACTTGGAATTCTTTGATAACATGGGACAACTTGAATAGAACAGGAGAGTACTCCCCCCGGGTGTCCCCTTTAGCTCCACTGGAGAGATTACCATGGTTCCCACCGGGGGAGGGAGGGGGATTCCTGGGGGCATGGGGGAGGGATGGAGATGTCACTTGTGGCAAGTTTGCCCCGCGGGGGACCTTAGCAACTTACCCAGAGCTGGTTACAGCACTAGGGAATATATCCATATCAGGATGGAGATACAACCAAATGACAAGTTTTTAAAAAAAAGATGAAACCCTCTCTAAGACCATTAAATTCAACAACTAGGTTTGAGAGCCGGTGTGTACGCCTGGGGGAAAATAGACATATGTTGTCCCAGATGTATAGCCTGATACTTGGTACCCAAAAGAAAACAATCCCATACTTTATTAGGGAATGGGAAAGGGAACTAAATAAAGTACTGTCAGATGAACAAATTAAAAAAATGATCGAATCAACTTATTCAACGTCCATAAGCTCGTACGCCCAGGAAATGGCCTATAAATTCCTGACAAGGTGGTATAGGACACCAGTAAGACTAAATAAGATATACCCAACAGCAGATGCCCGGTGCTGGAGAGGGTGTGAGCAAAAGGGTACATTTCTTCATTTGTGGTGGGAATGCCCAAGGATCAAAGAATTTCGGGAAGCAGTTGCACCATGGATCAATAGGTTAGCCCCTGGACCTATAGAGCGTGCACCTCTGGACTTCCTATTTCATGGAACAACCAGCCCAATTAGAGTCTATAGGAAGAGCATTACACCACATCTATTAAATGCAGCCAAAACTAGAAGATTGGAAAAGGGAGGTCAGCCGGATAATGGAAGCTGAAAGTTGGATTCATGTAGTAAAGGATAAAAAAGGGGAATTTGAGGAAATATGGGCAGGCTGGATACAGTGTGTACATGGGATAGATTAAGAGGAAAACATGAAATGAGAAGGTGAAGGGGGCTATGGCCCTATAAGGACCTTAGAATAACCACATATGGTTTTAGCTATAAGGAACAGATATAAGCCGGGGTTTTGTTTTTGTTTTTTTTGTTCTGCTGTCTCCTCCCTCCTCCCTCCCCCTTTACCCCTATAATTAGATACCTGCCCTGGTGAAAGGGGAGAGGGAGGCGGTAAGCTGATTCGTAGAGAGTTTGGCACTTGAAAGTTGGGAGTAGTGGGTTGTGAAGTTTGCTTATTCATAATTAGGGTACAACACCTTTTTTTTTTTCTGTCTTAAGATAGATGTTATACTTTATTATGGCCGTTAGTGGTCTCTTACATTATAGGGGGTTTAGTAGCACATGGAGGTAGGAGAAGGGTTATATTTTGGTTTTAATTAAATTATTTTATTTATTTTTATTTTTTTTTTTTATTTTTTTTTTTTTTCTCTTCTTTATTTCTTTCACTTAGAAGTGAGGAATTAGGCCATGAAGGCCAATATACACAATTATGGATAATTAATAACAATCACAGGGTCTGTATGGGCGGGGTTGTGGGTTTTTTTTTTTTCCTCTGTTTTAAGATAGATGTTATACTTTATTATGGCCGTTAGTGGCCTCTTACATTATAGGGGGTTTGGTAACACATGGAGGTAGGAGAAGGGTCCTATTCTGGTTTAATTAATCTATTTTAATTAATATTTTTTTTTCTCTTCTTTATCTCTGTCACTTAGAAGTGAGGAATTAGGCTATGAAGGCAAATATACACAATTATGGATAATTAATAACAATCACAGGGTCTGTATGGGGGGGTTGTGGGGTTTTTTTTTTTTTCTTCTTCTTTTTCACGTGTTGTTTGGGTTTGTTTAATGTGCTGGCTTGTAGGCGCTTGGAGTGTCACTGAGGAATTGGATATATAGATCGATACACACAATCATTGGGAACTACATCAGTCACAGGGTATATTTTTTTATAGTTTTACAGGGTATAGTTTGGTTTTTTTTTGTTTTTTTTTCCTCTCCTTTCTCTCCCTTTGACACGGAGAGGTTTGGTAGGCGAACACATGATGGGAAGATCGGAGGGTGCTGGGTTGGGGAGGGGGGTCGAGATAAACAGCGCTTTCAAAAAAGAATTGGGCTGGGTTTTTTTTTTTTTTCCTCTTTTTCTTTGGGAGGGGATAGGGTCAGTATAAATGTTTAACTGCTGACAAGAGAACTGTGTAACCAGCTTGTCTCTCGTCTATGTTTACTATGTTTAACCTTGTGTAGTTATTGTAAAGTACGAAATGAAGGATGTATAATTGTGAACTGTGGAATTTATAATAGAAAATAAAAGGAAAATTTTGATTATTAAAAAAATAAATAAATAAATCCCTCACCAAATAATTTTCATGCATGCGAACATGATCTGCACGCGTGAGAAAACATGGAACATCAGAGTGCATGATAACAAAGTTCACATGAATCATATCAGTTTTCATATATGTAATACAAATATAGAGGCTAAAGAGATGTCTTTTAGAAATATGAATACATCAAAAAGTCCTTAATCAGATGATTTTATACAGATGACTAAAAATATGGCAGAATTTTTTTGATGAATAATCACTCCCTTTCACATCCTCCTGACACAAAACCATCCAAAAATGGACGAAAACTGATTTGGATATTGAGTCCTGGAAATGAAATTGCATTGAGACTAGCAATCCAGCGGACCTCCCTCTGGAGCAAAATCTTGTTCCAATCACCACCTCTACTGTCCGGATGGACACGATCGAGAATGGTGAAGTGAACATGGGGAAACTTGCCCGCATGATGGTCTCACACATATCGCCCCAGAAGGAGGTCCGGGTTTGCCTGTCTCATGTTAGTGATGTGTCATGCTACTCTTTTGTAAAACTCTAATTTAGTTTTACCAACATAAAAACATTTACATTGGCATGTTAGAAGATAAATAACGCCAGGCATTTTGCAATTGGCATAGTGTCTGTGACAAGAGTAACTGTGGGGGGTTACAGTGTTGTGGCACCACCACCACCACCCAAGGCCCAATTTTTCTGCTCCTGTTTAACAGGGGCAAGTAATAAAAGGGTTTTGAATAATATTTAACAGCAGGGCCCGTTTCTGCGCCTAACAAGAGTAACTGCGAGGGGTTACAGTGTTGTGGCACCACCAACACCTAAGGCCCAATTTTTCTGCAGCGTATATAGTGCAGTCCGTATAGTATATACACTGCAGTTCAGAGTACATAGTGCAGTCAGTGTAGTATATATAATACAGTGCAGGGTATATAGTGCAATGTACAATATATAATACAGTGTATTGAAGTGGTTAAGGGGAACCCTATGACAGAATTAGGAAAGAAAAAAAACATGGGTCCCCCTACCCCCAGTCCATACCAGGCCCTTTGGGTGTGGTATGAATTTTACTCCACACCAAAATAACCATTGGAAAGTTTTGGTCCTGAGAAGAGGTCTTGGATCCCTGAATCTGATGTCTTTGCACCTAGTCTTTTGAGGAGGTTTCATTTGAGGTTCCCCTCCAAGCCTGGGCCCAAGTGAGTGCATGTTTAACCACTTCAGCCCCGGAAGATTTTACCCCCTTCCTGACCATAGCACTTTTTGCGATTCAGCACTGTGTCGCTTTAACTGACAATTTCGCGATCGTGCAACGTTGTACCCAAACAAAATTGACGTCCATTTTTCCCACAAATAGAGCTTTCTTTTGGAGGTATTTGATCACTTCTGCGGTTTTTATTTTTTGCTCTATAAACTAAAAAAAAGCGACAATTTTGAAAAAAACGAATTCTTTTTTACATTTTGCTATAATAATTATCCCCCAAAAATATATAAAAAAACTATTTTTTTTCCTCAGTTTAGGCCGATGTGTATTCTTCTACATATTTTTGGTAAAAAAAATTGCAATAAATGTATATTGATTGGTTTGCGCAAAAGTTATAGCGTCTACGAAATAGGGGATAGTTTTATTGCATTTTAATTTTTTTTTTATTAATAATGGCGGCGATCTGCAATTTTTATTGGGACTGCGACATTATAGTGGACACATCGGACAATTTTGACACTATTTTGGGACCATTGTTGTTTATACAGTGATCAGTGCTATAAAAATGCACTGATTACTGTGTAAATGACACTGGCAGTGAAGGGGTTAACCACTAGGGGGCGATAAAGGGGTTTAGTGTGTCCTAGAGAGTGATTCTAACTGTGGGGGGGATGGGCTTCAAGTCACATGACAGCGATCACCGCTCCCGATGACAGAGAGCGGTGATCTCTGTCATGATACAAGCCAGAATGGGGAAGTGTCTTGTTTACATAGGCACTTCCCCGTTCTGAGGCTCCGTGACACGATCGGTGGCTTGTTCTCCTGACTATCCCTGTCTGCTTGTAGCCTCGATCTTTGGTGTGTTCTCCTGACTAACCCTGTCTGCTTGTAGCCCCGACCTTTGGCGTGTTCTCCTTACCACCCCTGTCTACTTGTCACCCCGATCCTTGGCTTGTCCTTCTGACTATTCCTTTGTTGCCCTGCACTGCTGCTTCCTTCCCACCCACCAGAGCCCTGAGCGTGAGCTGGGAGACCCTGGGGGCCACGACCTGGAGTCAGCTGCAGCGATGTCCATCCTCACCATCAGAGGCTCTGGTGAAAACCAGCTGGCTCTTAGACTCTACGCCCTGGGGAATCTCATGCTCTAGCTCCCTGTTTGATCCATGTCAGTTCTCAGGTGAAGCTGCTTTCCTGAACCACCCAGGGCTCCATCCGTACCACTCAGCCGAAGGGTCCACAAGCTTAGCGGTGCGCTCCTGACCCCAGCAGTGTGCATCTGTCACCTGGCCTCAGGTGACCTGACACTGACATCACCAAAATACCTTGACCATAGAAACATGGATGTCGCCCTTGGCACTTTGAATGAGGTGTGCACAATTGGCCGATAAAATTGACAAATGTAAGTACAGTATTTATTACATAAATAGTCACACATAAAAAAGTAACATACAGAAGGCAAAACCAATACAATATTGCACATAGTTAAAGATTGCATCTAAAGTACATGTGTATACATGACATCTATAACCGCTGACACATTTCGCGAGATGTGGCTTGCTCTTCAGTGGTGGATGCATGTGGAATATATCTGGAAATTGATAATCAAAATGTAATGTAACCCATGAATAAATGGTTACCAATCAGCAAAGGCCTAGGTGCCTGTGGCTATGTTCACCAAGGATGGCAGCAATATATGCTTGGGAAGGAAGCTGAGTCAACCAAAAAACCCAGACCAAGGAACGATGGGAAGGCGGAAATGGCATGGGTAGAAATGCGTGACCTTGGAAATCCTAAATAATCAGTTCAGGTGTCAGCTAAAATGTAATGTGATATGTATATAATCAAACATTGCTAAATTAGCAAAATGGTAACAGAGTAGTATATGATAGAATGCATGCATGTATAAACCAACCTGTTGGGATGGTAAGACAAATAAGGTCAAGGAAAAATGTGTGCAATACTGCAGATATGTGAAAAGGGATGTCAGTAAAGGCAATCCCTGAAGGGAAAAAGAGAAACGTGAAAAATGTGAATATAAGAAACATAGAAAACATGACCAAACATAGAGAAGTGCGCTCCTGACCCCAGAAGTGTGCATCTGTCACCTGGCCTCAGGTGAGCTGACGCTGACATCACCAAAATACCTTGACCGGGGAATCTCCCAGCAGCTACACAAGAAAGATATACACCAACTGTGATAAAGGTAATAACCAGGTTATATCGGTAGCAATAAAACAGTAAAGAAATGCAGCAGTTCAACAGGTCAATCAATAGGCACAGTGAATCAGCACAAGAAAAATACAGTATGGTCAAATACCTTTTAAAGTGTGTCCACCTATGTCCTGCAGGACCGAGGGTCTAGGCTTGCTGAACCACCATTCCAGACCATCAAACAGGGTGCCTACTTGTAAAGTTAAAACTATAGTAGTGTGCAAGAGCCGCATATGCTGATGCCTCCTCTGTAGCACTGGCTCCTGTCCCATCCTGAATGCAGAAGTTTTGGTGTGCTTTCAGAAAGTGAAAAACACCTGCAGGCTTGCCTTTACCAACAGTTAAAGCCTGGTACACACGATCAGATTGTTGGCCAACAGAGCGTCAGACTTTTGTCAAAAGGGCGCGTGCCTGGATCTTGTCTTGCATACTAACAGCACACAATTGTCGGCCAACAAACATGAACGTAGTGACGTACTATGTGAAATTTCAGCTCTTGAGCGCCACCCTTTGGGCACCTTCTGCTAATGTCGTGTTTGGTGAGCATTGATTCCAAGCATGCGTGTTTGTTCTTTGGACCTTTGTGTGATGGACTTGTGTACAGACGATATGAAAATCTGACAACAGACCATTGTCGAAAATTTACTAGCCTGTCATCCAACATTTGTTGGCCGAAAGTTGGACAACAATTGTCTTAAGGAGCGTACCTTTAGGCAAACAGTCTGTCATCACACAATCTTCTGCCAACAATCGGATCGTGTGTACAAGGCTTTAAGGGTTCATTTACATTTTCAGTTTGGGGGGTGGAGTTTTTACCACACTTCCTTTAGCTGTAGTGGCCAGGGGTGTACACATGTCACAGCCGCAGCAGGAGTTATAACCCTATTATGGTTGCTGGGTGTAGCACCTGCCAAATATGATCCATTCAAGTGAATAAGACCACTCTGCAAATGCCCTGCAACTTTGTGCAGTACAGCAGATAAGGAGTTAAAGAAAGCAGCGTTGTGTATCTTTCAAACCACCTGCTTTATTTCCTTTGGACCCCGCAGAAGCATTCAGTTACAGGGTCAACAACAGAAGATACAACTAGTGCGCAAAAAACCACACTCGCTAATAACACAGGGAGCCGCCTACATAAAAAAGTGTACTCACATAACTCGAAAAAATAGAATAAATATATGTGGCGCTACCCCACCTTCAGTGCAATAACTACTGATCCAAAGATAAATAATACATAAATGCAATAGAATGCAAAAAGAATGATAAATAGTATGTGCAATGATCAAGTATAAAACACTGACAGTGATATGCCCCGTACACACGGTCGGACATTGATCGGACATTCCGACAAAAAAATCCTAGGATTTTTTCCGACGGATGTTGGCTCAAACTTGTCTTGCATACACACGGTCACACAAAGTTGTCGGAAAATCCGATCGTTCTGAACGCGGTGACGTAAAACACGTACATCGGGACTATAAACGGGGCAGTGGCCAATAGCTTTCATCTCTTTATTTATTCTGAGCATGCGTGGCACTTTGTCCGTCGGATTTGTGTACACACGATCGGAATTTCCAACAACGGATTTTGTTGTCAGAAAATTTTATAGCCTGCTCTCAAACTTTGTGTGTCGGAAAATCCGATGGAAAATGTCCGATGGAGCCCACACACGGTCGGAATTTCCGACAACACGCTCCGATCGGACATTTTCCATCGGAAAATCCGACCGTGTGTACGGGGCAATAAAGTGCAAAAGAGCAATAAAGTGAACTCAATATTAAAGGTGCAATGTGCATACAAATATGGGCAATAATATAAATAAATAAAGATATTGCAAAAGATATGTGAACCAATAACACATACTACCATGAAATTAATATCCGAATATTAAATAGAAAAATGCAGTTCAAAAAAACATACGGTGTGACTCCTGATAACAGCACGAAAAATCTTCTAAGAGTGATATAAAAGTGCAATGTTAAACATAGATAAGGATGTGCAAAAAATGTGTGAACTGATACCACATATGTTATAAAATGAATTCACTTTATTGCTCTTTTGCACTTTATCACTGTCAGTGTTTTATACTTGATCATTGCACATATTATTGATCATTCTTTTTGCATTCTATTGCATTTATGTATTATTTATCTTTGGATCAGTAGTTATTGCACTGAAGGTGGGGTAGCGCCACATATATTTATTCTATTCAGTTGCAGGGTGCTTGCAGAGTGGCCCCATTTACTTGAATAGGTCACGATTGGCAGGTGGTAGCACCCACCAAAGCAACAGGGGATTTAATTCCTGCTGCAGCATGTGTACACCTTAATAAACCCAGATAAACCCTGAGTATGAACAGTCTGAAGGTAAGTTCTTCTGCCAGCCTAGCTGGGACCCTTATGTTGGTGCTCAATGAAAGATGCAGTCCCTTTAAGATGTGGAAGAAGCAGGATGATTCTCCTTAAAAGGCAAAGTAGTTGGCACAGTTCACTTTAAAATGCTAAATTATTGGGAAGGGTCACTTTAAGAAATTGAGTGGTGAGTGAGGGTCACTTAAAAAAAAAAAGGAGGTGGGGTGGGTTGGTAGGCGTGTTCCATTTTAACCACTTCAGTACCGCACGCCGTCATATGACGTCCTTGAATTTGTGCGGGGATATCTGAATGATGCCTGCAGCTACAGGCATCATTAAGATATTATGATTTGCAGGCGGCGATTCTGTGCACGATAAGAATGATCAAAGCGGCAGTTCCGCCGCTTGATCATTCCTATAGGCAATGGGAGGGGATGTCCCCCCTCCCGCTGCCATCCGGTGCTTCTCCGGGCTCTCCCGTGCCTTTGGGGGCCCAGAGAAAGAATCGGACACCGCCGGATGACGACCATAGGGATTTCCGGTGACCAAATGGTCACCAGTCATATCTATGACCGTTGGAGTCCCAGGCGCGGCGTTTAGGGTTGCCACATCATCTCTTTAATCCAGGACACATATGAATGACACAGATTCTGAGGCTAATTTAATGCATATAGGGCACCAATTGAGTCTAATTACCACCTTAATCAGCCACAGAACCCGTGTAATTAATGTGTGTCCTGGATTAAAGGGATGATGTGGCAACCCTGGCGGCATTATGACGTCATGCTTGGACCCCGCATGTAAACAAAGCCGCGATTGCGGCTGTCAGCATGAGATTGGTGAATTTTTTTCCCGATCTCATGCTTTACAGCCTGGAGGAGAGATGGACCTGTCACGATAGATTCCTATTACAAGAGATGTTTACATAAAAGTGATAAAAAAAATTTAATGTAAAAAAAAAGTGTAAAAATTAAAAAAAAAAAGTAAAATAAAAAATTTTTTTAAAACGCCCCTATCCCTGGTAGCTCGCGCTCAGAAGTGAACACACGTTAGTCCTGCCCACATATGTAAAGGCTGTTCAAACCACACATGTGAGGTATCGCCGCGTGCGTTAGAGTGAGAGCAACAATTCTAGCACTATACCTCCTCGGTAACTCTAAACTGGTAACCTGTAAAAATTTTTAAAGCGTCGCCTATGGAGATTTTTAAGTACTGAAGTTTGGCGCCATTCCATGAGTGTGCGCAATTTTAAAGCATGACATGTTGGGTATCTATTTACTCGGCATAACATTATCTTTCACATTATACAAAAAAAATTGGGCTAACTTTACCATTTTGTTATTTTTTAATTCATGAAAAAAAAAAGGCGTTTGAAAAATTATTGCGCAAATACCGTGTGAGGTAAAAAGTTGCCATGACTGCCACTTTATTCCCTAGAGTGTCTGCCCAAAAAAAAACATATATGATGTTTGGGGGTTCTGAGTAATTTTCTAGCAAAAAAAATATGATTTTTACATGTAGGAGAGGAGTGCCTGAATAGTCCTGGTATTGAAGTGGTTAAAGGGTGAGTTGCACTCTCCTTGAATGCGACTGCAGGAAAAGGGGTTTTGTCTAGCAGGGAGCTAAGGGTTAACTTAGTTCAGCAACCTGCTTGCAGTGACTACAATGGCAGCTTGAAACAGTAGGGGGGTGGTGGTATATTTGTCACTGATGGTGGGCTAATATTAAAGAATGCTTATCCCCTTAGCAGGCCTGGCTTGCAACAACAATTAAACATAAATGGTAGCAATGATGCGTGGGCCCTTTCACCAGTCCTTTTGCAACAATGCAAAGAGGCCACAGTTGTTCTGCAACGATGGGCCCTCTTTAACCACTTCAGCCCCGGAAGGTTTCACCCACTTCATGACCAGGCCATTTTCTGCGATACGGCACTGCGTTACTTTAACTGACAATTGCGTGGTCGTGTGACGCTGTACCCAAACAAAATGTATGTCATTTTTTCCCACAAATAGAGCATTCTTTTGGTGGTATTTGATCACCACTGTGGTTTTTATTTTTTGCGCTACAAACAAAAAAAGGCAGACAATTAAAAAGAAATTATATATATTTTATATATATATATATATATATATACATATATATATATATATATATATATATATATATATATATATATATATATATATATTTATTTTACTTTCTGCTATAAAACATACTCAATAAAAAAAAATATACAAAATCAAATTTCTTCATCAGTTTAGGCCAATATGTATTCTGCTACATATTTTTGGTAAAAAAAAATCCCAATTAGCCTACATTGATTGGTTTGCGCAAAAGTTGTTACTTCTACAAACTATGGAATTGATGGCATTTTTATGTTTATTTTTATTTTTACTAGTAATGGTGGTGATCAGCGATTTTTAGTGGGACTGCAACATTGCGGTGGACAAATTGGACACTAAGTGACACTTTTTGGGGACCAGTGACACTAATACAGTGATCAGTGCTAAAAAAAATGTACTGTCACTATACTGACACTGGCAGGGAAGAGGTTAACATCAGGGGCGATCAAAGGGCTAAGTGTGCTCCTAGGGAGTGCTTTCCAATTGCGTGGGTGATAGCTTAACTGGAGGAAGAGATAGATTTATGTTTCTGCTTAGCAGAAACACAAGATCTCCATCTTCCTCTTTGACAAAATGGTGGTCTGCCTGGTTTGCACAGGCAGACCGCTGTCCTACCTCTCCTGTCAACGATCGGCAGGTCCAATCACAGAGGGAGCGGGTCGCCAGTGGCGCGTGCACGCTACCCAGATGATTGGCCAAAGCATACACCTGACCTGCATGCTTTGGCCAATCACAGCACGCTCCTCAGCGATAGCCATATTTGGCCAAAGGCAGGGTGTTTTTGGCCAATCATGGCTCAGGGGGACTAAGTCCACGCCCCTTACTATATAAGGCGCCCGTATAGTGCGTTATATTGGACAGAGATAGAGAGATTGAGCTAGATTAGGCAGGCAGGTTAGTTAGTTAGTGGCAGTGTGTTTGATCCATATATACAGTCAGACTAGTATATTAATATATATATATATATACACACACACACACACACACACATACATATGCACATACACACACACAGTATCTCACAAAAGTGAGTACACCCCTCACATTTTTGTAAATATTTTATTATAATCTCTTTTTCTTCAATATTGACCCAGAATGGAGGAAGGGACTAGAACGGCCCCACTATCTTCATTTAAAGTCCCAAATAACTTCATTTTATTATTTTCTTTTAATCATTTTATTATATCTTTTCATGTGACAACACTGAAGAAATGACACTTTGCTATAATGTAAAGTAGTGAGTGTACAGCTTGTATATCAGTGTAAATTTGCTGTCCCCCAAAATAACTCAAGTAGCACTTTCGCCTAGCAGTAAGAAGTTCGAATCCCAACCACGACACTACCTGCCTGGAGTTTGCATGTTCTCCCTGTGCCTGCATGGGTTTCCTCAGGGTACTCCGGTTTCCTCCCACACTCCAAAGACATGCTGGTAGGATAATTGGATCCTGTCTAAATTGTCCCTAGTATGTATGAATGTGAGTTAGGGACCTTAGATTGCAAGCTCCTTGAGGGTAGGGACTGATGGGAATGTGTGAATGTACAATGTATATGTAAAGCGCTGCGTAAATTGACGGCGCTATATAAGTACCTGAAATAAATTAATGTCTAAACCTTTGGCAACAAAAGTGAGTACACCTCTAAGTGAAAATGTCCAAATTGAGCCCAAAGTGTCAATATTTTGTGTGGCCACCATTATTTTCCAGCACTGCCTTAACCCTCTTGGGCATGGAGTTCACCAGAGCTTCACAGGTTGCCACTGGAGTCCTCTCCCACTCCTCCATGATGATATCACTGAGCTGGTGGATATTAGAGACCTTGCGCTCCTCCACCTTCCATTTGAGGATGCCCCACAGATGCTCAATAGGGTTTAGGTCTGGAGACATGCTTGGCCAGTCCATCTATATGGAAGAAATGCAGCGCATGTACAAATAAATATATGTGGTAATAATAGTGAAATGGTGCTAAAAATAGTTATCCAAAGGTGAGTTTAAACAAAAACGTCCATAAATGGATGTGAATGTCCAACTACACAGGAGGTGTAAGTACTCCAAGGGGTGGTGGTAATCTGATGGTTGTCAAAAGTCACCTTGCATCTAAAACGACCTCCCAGCAGGATGGGCCAATCAGAAGAAATGCAAAAAAGACTCTTACCAAATCCTGTGGATTCCCGTGTCAGCGACAGGGAATCGCATGCGCAGTTTGTCACCAATGACATGGAATGGAGGGTCTGGAATCGCCAATCCTTTGGGTTGTGGTCTGTATAAATCTCCGAAGGCAACCGGATGGATCCTCACACCGAACAGCCAAAGCGTGGATCCGAAGTTTCCAAAAGGACACCAAAGGGGCGGTTGGAGGTAATGGGCCTCATGCAGTAAATGTGAAGACAAAAAGAATATGCCTCCGCATAGTGCAGGTAAAAAAAGGGTGTTTTTATTGAGAAAACAACCATGAACAAATAAAAACGTGATCACGATGCATAAAAACAAAAGGGCAACATAGAGGGTGGTATATAAACCCGACGCGTTTCAACCTAGGGGTCTTCAACAGGGGCATAGACCACCCACTCCAGGTTGCCATATATATATATATAATAAAAAGTATCAAGAGAGGACCAATCACAGTAGGGGAAGAAACAAGGCATTTCATTGGGTGGGTACAATCACATGATATGCTTGTATAACTAACCATGAGGTTCATACATGGTGTTTGTAAATAAATAGATAACATTGGAATAAAAAAAGGGGCAACTGTGGAAAAATCAGCCCAGCAGAGAAACAAATAACTAAGAATTCTGGCTAGTGATGAAAAAGGAATTCGTCTTTAAACCTGATGAAAAGTCTCTCCTCTGCTGACAGTACAGCGTAATGTACCACCCTGCCAGCTAGAGGAGCCAATCACAAGTACATGAACAAAGGATGATAGATAGAGCAGCCAATGGGCGGCTATATACAAGCCGACCTTTGTTCTTACACATCAGAGTGTCAAGCCCGTGGAGAGAATGACGTCACGTCCGTAGGCGTGTCCGGCGTCTCCCTACCATGTGACTTGCTCGACCAATCAAAGAGCAAGCGTCCGACCCCACTCTGCTGCTCGTACCATCCGTACACAGCAGAGGGGTATGATGTAGCCCTGCGGACATAACAGGCGTCTCAGCACTGAAGCATCACCACGGACGGATGCTCAGTGCGGCCAAATGGCGTCACGGATCGGTGTATAAAAAATATATAATAGGGCAAAGCAGATGCCAATAACCCGGAAATGAACATAGGGGTTATATGGACAGGAACAACTAATGTATTGGGGACACAAATTGTAAGATATATTAAGATGGAAACGTCTAAATAAAATAAATAAATAAAAATGTGAAGAGGTGACCTGAATATCTCACAAGTATCACTTGTGATCCCTATGTGTTAAAAGTGGTTATAATAGACCACAGAGGTCAAATTTAAATAAACTAATTTCTAATGTGTAAATGAACATCTAGGGAACACCTAGGGTACACCTAGATGGTTTTAATAAAACATTTTGTAGAAAATACAACTATGGGAATATTGGAAAAAAAAAAAAAAAAAGGGGTGCATGTGTGAAAAAAGGGAAATCAAGATTGATTAATAAAGGAGTTGAGGTCCCACTCCACGTTCAAGCCAAACGGGAAATAGGACCTCAACTCCCATATCCAATAGGTCTCGAGGCGTGAAACCCCTCGAAGCCGGGACTCTCCTCTCCAATGTGGGACAAATTTGTCGATCACCTGGAATAGAGTCCCTGTGGGGTCTTTGTTGTGGCATTCCAAATAGTGACGGGGTACTGTATGTTTATTCTTGCCTTTCTTGATGCTTGCCACATGCTCGCTGACTCGTATAGAAAAAGTCCTGATGGTACGGCCGACATACTGTTTGCGGCAGGGGCAAGTAATCAGATAAACAATGTATTGTGAAGTGCAAGTTGTAAAATGTTTCATCTGGTACGTAAGGGAAGTAACCGTAGATTGGAAGGTGGTACTTTTTTGTCTACCTCGAATGTTGTGGAGGCAGACATTACATCTACGGCAGGGATAATAGCCCTGGCATTCCTGAAAAAAGGATACTTTTTTGGGGGGATCTATTATATTCGGAGCAATCTGTCCTTGAATGGACCGTGCTCCCCTGAATACAACAGCCGCCCTTTCGGGAAGAACTGACCCAAGAAGATTATCATTTAGAAGCACTTTCCAATGTTTCTTAAATATAGCTTTTACTTGTTTGGACTGAATGGAATGAGTGGTGAAAAAAGACCATTTGTACATAGGTTCAACTATGGATTTGGGGCGTTCTATCAAGGTAGATTCTCTATCTGTGAGTAATACCTTATTTAATTCCTCATCTAGATGTTTGGGATCATAACCCTTTTCAATAAATCGATCTCTCAGAACTTGTGGTTGCGACTGGAAATCAATGACACTGGTGCAATTACGCCGTAGTCTCAAAAATTGGCTACGGGGGACAGACTTGAGCCATTGCTCCTGATGACAACTGTCAAGCGGAATGAATCCGTTCCGGTCTGTGGCTTTGAAATACGTGCGGAACTCAAAATGCTTGTCCACCACGAATATTTCTAAGTCCAAAAAATGTACACTGGTGGAGCTGGCCTCATAGCTCAAAGATATTCCTCTATCATTGGTATTGAGACTGGTCATGAAAATGTCCAGCGATGTACGGTCCCCGTCCCATAGGAAGAGGATGTCGTCTATGTACCTGGCCCAGAGGATCAATTCGGACCTCTGGGCCGCATAGACGACATCCTCTTCCCACTGGGCCATAAAGAGGTTGGCGAGGCTGGGGGCAAATTTGGCCCCCATAGCCACGCCCCTCTTCTGTAAAAAGAATTGATTTTGAAACCAGAAATAGTTATGTTCCGTTGCAAATATGAGTAATTGCATGATAAAGTTGCGCTGAAGGGAAGGGAGCTTATTATCTCTAGACAGGTGTTTCTCGACCGCCTCAAAGCCCAAGTGGTGCGGGATGCACGTATACAGTGCCGCCACATCAGCTGTGACTAGAAGCATCCCTTCGGAAACAGAAACCGGTTCCAATAATTTTATAGTGTCCCTAGTGTCTTTGAGATATGACTGAGTGGAACGGACTAACGGCTGCAAGTAAAAATCTACATACTTTCCAATACGAGCCGTAACTGAGTCAATCCCGCTGACAATAGGTCTGCCAGGGGGATTGACTGAGTCCTTGTGGACTTTGGGAAGGTAATATATAGCTGGAATGCGTGGAACTTGTGGGACTAAAAAACTTTTTTCTTTTTTGTTTAAAATCCCCAGTGCGTATCCTTCCTCAATTAGTTCAACTAGGGCTTTTTTAAAAGGTGTAGTAGGGTCGGTGGGAATGGGACTGTAAGTATTAGAGTCATTAAGAATTTTATACATCTCTTTGAGGTAATCAGCCTTATCGAGAACTACAATCCCGCCCCCTTATCAGCTGGACGGATTACAAGGTTCTTTTTCTCACAAAGAGATCTAAGACCATTTTTTATGTCAGATTGAACATAGACATGTTTTTTCTGTTTGGTCAGTTTGTCTAAATCACCCAAAACAAGATTTTTAAAGACTTGTATGGAGGGTGCTAGAGAGCCTGGGGGGTTAAATAAAGATGGATTGGACAATCCTGAATGTGTAACCTGTAAATCCGAAGGGGTAATGTCTACAGGCTGTGAACCTATATGGGTATTAGGGGGAGCCAGGGAAGTTCTGGTAGATGAAATCACCTGGCTGGTGGATCCCAAAGGGGGTCGGGTGAGGAAGTGTCTTTGTATGCTCAATTTACGTGTGAACTTGAGAACATCGATGAAAGTAGAGAATTTGTTAAGAGGTTTAGGCGGGACAAATTTAAGTCCTCTGTCAAGGACAGATTTCTCTGCCTCGGTCAGAGTGACTGAACTTAAATTGAAGATGCCTTTTCCCTTTATATTCTTTTTCTTTTGGGATTGGACCCTCCTCCCCCCTCTAGACCCTCTTTTCTTTCTATATGTCCCGGATGTCCCTCCATGGTTCTCTGAAAATTCAAAGAGTGACTGGGACCAGGCCAATTTTGATTGTAATTATATGGGGATCTGTGATAGTAATCCTCATCTCTCTCTGGATAAGTGTAGGTGTCTCGATGAGCCTCATAAGGAGTATTATCTCCGAGCGGGGTAAAACGGTTATTAACCCGGACAGGAGTATGATAACCATATTCCTGATTTTGATGTTGTGGTACACAGTAACGATGAGGGGGACCATAATATGGAGGGGGGGCCCCTAGTGTTGTTCCTCTGTTGTGGATCTACGGGGTGCCCCCTGGGTGGACCTCTCCACCCAGGATCCTTCCCCCTAGATCCACGGGGTGGAGGGGGGCCTCGAGGGGGTCGATAAGGACCATGTTCAGGGCCTTGTCTCCTAACCATGACCTCCTTGGTCACTGGTTGAGATATCGGTTGGTAAACTAACGTTCTATCCGTATGGGCCACAGGGACAGTGGAAGTTTCCATATTAGGGGGTTCACCACTGGAAGAGGAGGAAGAAGGATTAAGCTTCTTCTGCCAAGTAAAAACTGAATGCGTGGTGTAATCAGTGTAGTCCCTATTATATTTTTTTGTTTTTTTTGCGTTGGTCCTTCTCTTCTTTTTCTAAAACATTTCTTAAATTATTAGAAAGTGTGATGTATTCAGCAGAGGCCTTGAAAGGAATCAGTTTGTCTCTCAATTCTTTAATCTCTATATATAATATAATATATAATAAAAAGTATCAAGAGAGGACCAATCACAGTAGGGGAAGAAACAAGGCATTTCATTGGGTGGGTACAATCACATGATATGCTTGTATAACTAACCATGAGGTTCATACATGGTGTTTGTAAATAAATAGATAACATTGGAATAAAAAAAGGGGCAACTGTGGAAAAATCAGCCCAGCAGAGAAACAAATAACTAAGAATTCTGGCTAGTGATGAAAAAGGAATTCGTCTTTAAACCTGATGAAAAGTCTCTCCTCTGCTGACAGTACAGCGTAATGTACCGCCCTGCCAGCTAGAGGAGCCAATCACAAGTACATGAACAAAGGATGATAGATAGAGCAGCCAATGGGCGGCTATATACAAGCCGACCTTTGTTCTTACACATCAGAGTGTCAAGCCCGTGGAGAGAATGACGTCAGGTCCGTAGGCGTGTCTGGCGTCTTCCTACCACGTGACTTGCTCGACCAATCAAAGAGCAAGCGTCCGACCCCACTCTGCTGAACTACTTGTTCACTGTTTTTGTCAGACTGTATGCAGCAGCTTCCATTTAATTTTTTTGTTAGCGCGATGTTTCATACCTACTTTTGATACTGTGTTTGACTCCTTACGCACCTGCAGCTTTCACTCTACACGTAAACTTTGATAGAGTTTACACGCTCCCCTTTTCTCATGGATGTGTTTGAATATAGGACTGGTATTTTTGTCAGACTAAAAAATCTGATGATTAGCGAACTTCATCTCCAGTGGGACACAGCGTTCCTTGAGCAATACATCAAGGAACAGATGGTCCCTCGCGGTCTCAGATGGGATATTCATCCCCAACAGGATGAACTGGACCTTGAATCATGGTATAAATATTTCAACGAAGTTGGCATCAAGTTACTTGGGTATCTCGTTGAAAAGAAAAGGATCAGGTTGTCCCTTATAGATATAGAGATTAAAGAATTGAGAGACAAACTGATTCCTTTCAAGGCCTCTGCTGAATACATCACACTTTCTAATAATTTAAGAAATGTTTTAGAAAAAGAAGAGAAGGACCAACGCAATAAAAAACAAAAAAAATATAATAGGGACTACACTGATTACACCACGCATTCAGTTTTTAATTGGCAGAAGAAGCTTAATCCTTCTTCCTCCTCTTCCAGTGGTGAACCCCCTAATATGGAAACTTCCACTGTCCCTGTGGCCCATACGGATAGAACGTTAGTTTACCAACCGATATCTCAACCAGTGACCAAGGAGGTCATGGTTAGGAGACAAGGCCCTGAACAGGGTCCTTATCGACCCCCTCGAGGCCCCCCTCCACCCCGTGGATCTAGGGGGAAGGATCCTGGGTGGAGAGGTCCACCCAGGGGGCACCCCGTAGATCCACAACAGAGGAACAACACTAGGGGCCCCCCTCCATATTATGGTCCCCCTCAGGGTTACCGTGTACCACAACATCAAAATCAGGAATATGGTTATCATACTCCTGTCCGGGTTAATAACCGTTTTACCCCACTCGGAGATAATACTCCTTATGAGGCTCATCGAGACACCTACACTTATCCAGAGAGAAATGAGGATTACTATCACAGATCCCCATATAATTACAATCAAAATCGGCCTGGTCCCAGTCACTCTTTGGATTTTCAGAAAACCATGGAGGGACATCCGGGACATATAGAAAGAAAAGAGGGTCTAGAGTGGGGAGGAGGGTCCAATCCCAAAAGAAAAAGAATATAAAGGGAAAAGGCATCTTCAATTTAAGTTCAGTCACTCTGACCGAGGCAGAGAAATCTGTCCTTGACAGAGGACTTAAATTTGTCCCGCCTAAACCTCTTAACAAATTCTCTACTTTCATCGATGTTCTCAAGTTCACACGTAAATTGAGCATACAAAGACACTTCCTCACCCGACCCCCTTTGGGATCCACCAGCCAGGTGATTTCATCTACCAGAACTTCCCTGGCTCCCCCTAATACCCATATAGGTTCACAGCCTGTAGACATTACCCCTTCGGACTTACAGGTTACACATTCAGGATTGTCCAATCCATCTTTATTTAACCCCCCAGGCTCTCTAGCACCCTCCATACAAGTCTTTAAAAATCTTGTTTTGGGTGATTTAGACAAACTGACCAAACAGAAAAAACGTGTCTATGTTCAATCTGACATAAAAAATGGTCTTAGATCTCTTTGTGAGAAAAAGAACCTTGTAATCCGTCCAGCTGATAAGGGGGGCGGGATTGTAGTTCTCGATGAGGCTGATTACCTCAAAGAGATGTATAAAATTGTTAATGACTCTAATACTTACAGTCCCATTCCCACCGATCCTACTACACCTTTTAAAAAAGCCCTAGTTGAACTAATTGAGGAAGGATACGCACTGGGGATTTTAAACAAAAAAGAAAAAAGTTTTTTAGTCCCACAAGTTCCACGCATTCCAGCTATATATTACCTTCCCAAAGTCCACAAGGACTCAGTCAATCCCCCTGGCAGACCTATTGTCAGCGGGATTGACTCAGTTACGGCTCGTATTGGAAAGTATGTAGATTTTTACTTGCAGCCGTTAGTCCGTTCCACTCAGTCATATCTCAAAGACACTAGGGACACTATAAAATTATTGGAACCGGTTCCTGTTTCCGAAGGGATGCTTCTAGTCACAGCTGATGTGGCGGCACTGTATACGTGCATCCCGCACCACTTGGGCTTTGAGGCGGTCGAGAAACACCTGTCTAGAGATAATAAGCTCCCTTCCCTTCAGCGCAACTTTATCATGCAATTACTCATATTTGCAACGGAACATAACTATTTCTGGTTTCAAAATCAATTCTTTTTACAGAAGAGGGGCGTGGCTATGGGGGCCAAATTTGCCCCCAGCCTCGCCAACCTCTTTATGGCCCAGTGGGAAGAGGATGTCGTCTATGCGGCCCAGAGGTCCGAATTGATCCTCTGGGCCAGGTACATAGACGACATCCTCTTCCTATGGGACGGGGACCGTACATCGCTGGACATTTTCATGACCAGTCTCAATACCAATGATAGAGGAATATCTTTGAGCTATGAGGCCAGCTCCACCAGTGTACATTTTTTGGACTTAGAAATATTCGTGGTGGACAAGCATTTTGAGTTCCGCACGTATTTCAAAGCCACAGACCGGAACGGATTCATTCCGCTTGACAGTTGTCATCAGCAGCAATGGCTCAAGTCTGTCCCCTGTAGCCAATTTTTGAGACTACGGCGTAATTGCACCAGTGTCATTGATTTCCAGTCGCAATCACAAGTTCTGAGAGATCGATTTATTGAAAAGGGTTATGATCCCAAACATCTAGATGAGGAATTAAATAAGGTATTACTCACAGATAGAGAATCTACCTTGATAGAACGCCCCAAATCCATAGTTGAACCTATGTACAAATGGTCTTTTTTCACCACTCATTCCATTCAGTCCAAACAAGTAAAAGCTATATTTAACCTCCCTGGCGGTATGATTCTTTCGGATTTTAGGTGCTGAAAGCGGTACAATTATTTTGCATGGAAATTTGGCGTTTTATATTGTAGGTCTGTAAATCTTAACAATAACACACTTAAATCTGTCCAAACCAGAGTCTAGTAGATATCCCGGGTATGATAAAGTTTGAAACACAAAAACATAAATTATAATATAATAAATAAAAATAAATAATTAAAAAAAATTAAAAAAAATAGTAATAAAATAAATTTCCCCACAATTCACTATCGCTCAATTCTGCAAGTGTTCTAATTTACTATCGCTGTTTTCTAGCTGGTCTAAAGCCACTTTTGACGTAAAGGGACACTTTTTGGTTGCTATGGACAATCTCCAGTTTCCAGGCAGAAAGAACAGTATATATAATATAAAACTGCATGCAGGGCATGGGCCAGAGCACTGGGGACAAAAGGGATGTGAAATCATTTCATACAGTACTGTAATCTGTAAGATTACAGTACTGTATGTGTTATGATTTTGACATTTTTTTGAATTTGCCGCCAGGCTCCGCCCCCGTGCGTCGCGCCGCTCGCAGGGAACGGAGCCTGGCAAGGAGAGGCTTCGGAGGAGGACGGAGCCCTCGGACACTGCGGGGGACATCGCAGGATCCCGGGGACAAGGTAAGTAACGCTGCCCCAGGATCCTGCAATGCGATCCCGAGTGTGGCTCGGGGTTACCGCTAATGGTACTGAATTTTAACCCCGAGCCACACTCGGGAATACCGCCAGGGAGGCTACGAAACATTGGAAAGTGCTTCTAAATGATAATCTTCTTGGGTCAGTTCTTCCCGAAAGGGCGGCTGTTGTATTCAGGGGAGCACGGTCCATTCAAGGACAGATTGCTCCGAGTATAATAGATCCCCCCAAAAAAGTATCCTTTTTTCAGGAATGCCAGGGCTATTATCCCTGCTGTAGATGTAATGTCTGCCTCCACAACATTCGAGGTAGACAAAAAAGTACCACCTTCCAATCTACGGTCACTTCCCTTACGTACCAGATGAAACATTTTACAACTTGCACTTCACAATACATTGTTTATCTGATTACTTGCCCCTGCCGCAAACAGTATGTCGGCCGTACCATCAGGACTTTTTCTATACGAGTCAACGAGCATGTGGCAGGCATCAAGAAAGGCAAGAATAAACATACAGTACCCCGCCACTATTTGGAATGCCACAACAAAGACCCCACAGGGACTCTATTCCAGGTGATCGACAAATTTGTCCCACATTGGAGAGGAGAGTCCCGGCTTCGAGGGGTTTCACGCCTCGAGACCTATTGGATATGGCAGTTGAGGTCCTATTTCCCGTTTGGCTTGAACGTGGAGTGGGACCTCAACTCCTTTATTAATCAATCTTGATTTCCCTTTTTTCACACATGCACCCCTTTTTTTTTTTTCCAATATTCCCATAGTTGTATTTTCTACAAAATGTTTTATTAAAACCATCTAGGTGTACCCTAGGTGTTCCCTAGATGTTCATTTACACATTAGAAATTCGTTTATTTAATTTTGACCTCTGTGGTCTATTATAACCACTTTTAACACATAGGGATCACAAGTGATACTTGTGAGATATTCAGGTCACCTCTTCACATTTTTATTTATTTATTTTATTTAGACGTTTCCATCTTAATATATCTTACAATTTGTGTCCCCAATACATTAGTTGTTCCTGTCCATATAACCCCTATGTTCATTTCCGGGTTATTGGCATCTGCTTTGCCCTATTATATATTTTTTATACACCGATCCGTGACGCCATTTGGCCGCACTGAGCATCCGTCCGTGGTGATGCTTCAGTGCTGAGACGCCTGTTATGTCCGCAGGGCTACGTCATACCCCTCTGCTGTGTACGGATGGTACGAGCAGCAGAGTGGGGTCGGACGCTTGCTCTTTGATTGGTCGAGCAAGTCACGTGGTAGGGAGACGCCGGACACGCCTACGGACGTGACGTCATTCCCTCCACGGGCTTGACACTCTGATGTGTAAGAACAAAGGTCGGCTTGTATATAGCCGCCCATTGGCTGCTCTATCTATCATCCTTTGTTCATGTACTTGTGATTGGCTCCTCTAGCTGGCAGGGCGGTACATTACGCTGTACTGTCAGCAGAGGAGAGACTTTTCATCAGGTTTAAAGATGAATTCCTTTTTCATCACTAGCCAGAATTCTTAGTTATTTGTTTCTCTGCTGGGCTGATTTTTCCACAGTTGCCCCTTTTTTTATTCCAATGTTATCTATTTATTTACAAACACCATGTATGAACCTCATGGTTAGTTATACAAGCATATCATGTGATTGTACCCACCCAATGAAATGCCTTGTTTCTTCCTCTACTGTGATTGGTCCTCTCTTGATACTTTTTATTATATATATATGGCAACCTGGAGTGGGTGGTCTATGCCCCTGTTGAAGACCCCTAGGTTGAAACGCGTCGGGTTTATATACCACCCTCCATGTTGCCCTTTTGTTTTTATGCATCGTGATCACGTTTTTATTTGTTCATGGTTGTTTTCTCAATAAAAACACCCTTTTTTTACCTGCACTATGCGGAGGCATATTCTTTTTGTCTTCACATTTACTGCATGAGGCCCATTACCTCCAACCGCCCCTTTGGTGTCCTTTTGGAAACTTCGGATCCACGCTTTGGCTGTTCGGTGTGAGGATCCATCCGGTTGCCTTCGGAGATTTATACAGACCACAACCCAAAGGATTGGCGATTCCAGACCCTCCATTCCATGTCATTGGTGACAAACTGCGCATGCGATTCCCTGTCGCTGACACGGGAATCCACGGGATTTGGTAAGAGTCTTTTTTGCATTTCTTCTGATTGGCCCATCCTGCTGGGAGGTCGTTTTAGATGCAAGGTGACTTTTGACAACCATCAGATTACCACCACCCCTTGGAGTACTTACACCTCCTGTGTAGTTGGACATTCACATCCATTTATGGACGTTTTTGTTTAAACTCACCTTTGGTTAACTATTTTTAGCACCATTTCACTATTATTACCACATATATTTATTTGTACATGCGCTGCATTTCTTCCATATACTTGTTCACTGTTTTTGTCAGACTGTATGCAGCAGCTTCCATTTAATTTTTTTGTTAGCGCAGTGTTTCATACCTACTTTTGGCCAGTCCATCACCTTTACCCTTAGCTTCTTTGGCAAGGCAGTGGTCGTCTTGGAGTTGTGTTTGGGGTCGTTATCATGTTGGAATACTGCCCTGCGGCCCAGTCTCCGAAGGGTGGGGATCATACTCTGCTTCAGCAAGTCACAGTACATGTTGGCATTCATGGCTTCCTCAATGAACTGTAGCTCCCCAGTGCCAGCAGCACTCATGCAGACCCAGACCATGACACTCCCACCACCATGCTTGACTGTAGGCAAGACACACTTGTCCTCCTCACTTGGTTGCCGCGACAAACGCTTGACACCATCTGAACCAAATAAGTTTATCTTGGTCTCATCAGCCCACAGGACATGGTTCCAGTAATCCAAGTCTGCTTGTCTTCAGCAAACTTGGGGGCCATCAGCGGGCCATCTTGTGCATCATCTTTTTTTTTTTTTTTTTTTTTTTAATTCTTTTTATTGAGTTTGTTTGACTAGTTACCAACTGGCCCATAGCCAAATGACAGCTGCAGGGCGGTTGGATAACTCTAGAACGTGAGTAAGTGATCCCAGAAAAACGCTCCCGCGCGCCCCCTGGGGCGCGCACACGGGAACATCCGTGACCGCCGTCAAATGACGGAGCGATCGCATGTAAACAAATCGGCGTCATGTCATGATGCCGGTTCCTCTGTCCCCTCTCCGTACCAATCGGTACAGAGGGGGAGGGATCGGATGGCAGCAGCGCTGTGGACTGGATGTGTAGTGCTCACAGCGCTGCTCAGTGACAACTGCAGTCACATCCAGCCATCCATGCTCAGCATTACCCTGCATTACTCTGCAATTCCCTGTGCAATACCCTGCAATAATCAGCCATACACAGCCATACCCAGCCATACTCGGTGATACTCAGCCATACCCAGCCATGCTCAGCCATAATCAGCCATACCCAGCCATGCTCAGCCATACTCAGCCATACTGCAAAAAAAGGGGGAGATGAGAAACAGAGGGTTTCTCTAAAGAAGGTCAACATAGAACACTATTGTCAAATACAAAACCAGCTTTATTAATGACCAAAAAATATATAACCAATTAATATATCAAAAAGTGAAGATATAAGCAATATGGACAGACGGTTATTAATAACCGTCTGTCCATATTGCTTATATCTTCACTTTTTGATATATTAATTGGTTATATATTTTTTGGTCATTAATAAAGCTGGTTTTGTATTTGACAATAGTGTTCTATGTTGACCTTCTTTAGAGAAACCCTCTGTTTCTCATCTCCCCCTTTTTTTGCAAGATGTTTAAAAGGCCAACTTGAACTGCATCCAGGCTTTTTTCCTGTATGATAGGTCTATACTTACCCGCTGGAACTAGCCACCACTATTAATATTCATTGGTTGATCCGGGCAAAAAAATTCCTGTTCTTTTGCATACTCAGCCATACCCAGCCATGCTCAGCCATACTCGGCTGTACTTGGCATCTGTATGTGGCCAGACTGTGGATGTCCCCCCCTCCCGCCGCCCTCTGGTGCTTCTACTGACTCACCGCTACGATCAAAGCCAGGATCGTTTTTTTTTTTTTATTTTATTTCAGGCTTCTCAGCCTAGAGGTGAGATGTGGGGTCTTATTGACTCCATATCTCACTGTAAAGAAGACCTGTCATGCCACATTCCTATTACAAGGATGCTTACATTCCTTGTAATAGGAATAAAAGTGATCAAAACATTTATTTTTTTGGACAAAATCATCAAACTAATATAAATAAAGTAAAATGAACAATAAAAAAAAAAAAAAATGTTTTTCCCCCGTGTCCCCGTGTGCTCGCATGCAGAAGCGAACGCATACGTAAGTCCTGCCCACATATGAAAATTGTGTTCAAACCACACATGTGAGGTATCGCCACGATCGGTAGAGTGAGAGCAATAATTCTGGCCCTAGACCTCCTCTGCAACTCACAACATGTAACCAGTAAAAAATTTTAAAGCGTCGCCTATGGGGATTTTTAAGTAGCGAAGTTTGGCGCCATTCCACGAGCGTGTGCAATTTTGAAGGGTGACATGTTAGGTATCTATTTACTCGGCATAACTTTATCTTTCACATTATGCAAAAACAGTGGGCTAACTTTACTGTTTTTTTTTTTTAAAGCACAAAACTGTTTTTTTTCCAAAAAAAAGCGTTCGAAAAATTGCTGCGCAAATACCGTGCGAGAAAAAAAGTTTCAACGACCGCCATTGTATTCTCTAGGGTCTTTGCTAAAAAAAACATATATAATGTTTTGGGGTTCTATGTAATTTTCTAGCAAATAAATGAGGATTTTTACATGTAGGAGAGAAATGTCAGAATTGGCCTGGGCACTCCAGAACGCCTGAAGGTGCTCCGTGCATGTTGGGCCTCTGTATGTGGCCACGCTGTGTAAAAGTCTCACACATGTGGTATCGCCATACTCGGGAGTACTAGCAGAATGTGTTTTGGGGTGTAATTTGTGGTATGCATATGCTGTGTGTGAGAAATAACCTGCTAATGACAATTTTGTGAAAAAAAAAAAGAAAAAAAATCTTGATTTTGCAAAGAATTGTGGGAAAAAAATGACAACTTCAAAAAAACTCATCATGCATCTTTCTAAATACCTTGGAATGTCTTCTTTACAAAAAGGGGTCATTTGGGGGGTATTTGTACTTTTCTGGCATGTTAGGGTCTCAAGAATTAGATAGGCCGTCAGTACTTCAGGTGTGATCAATTTTCAGATATTGGCACGATAGCTTTTGGACTCTATAACTTTCACAAAGACCAAATAATATACACCGATTTGGGTTATTTTTACCAAAGATATGTAGTGGTATAAATTTTGGCCAAAATATATGAAGAAAAATTACTAATTTGCAACATTTTATGACAGAAACAAAGAAAAATGCATTTTTTTACAGAATTTTCGGTCTTTTTTCTTTTATAGTGCAAAAAATAAAGAACCCAACGGTGATTAAATACCACCAAAAGAAAGCTCTATTTGTGTGGAAAAAAAGGACAAAAATTTCATATGGGTACATTATTGCATGACTGAGTAATTGTCATTCAAAATGTGAGAGCACCGAAAGCTGAAAATTGGTCTGGTTATTAAGGGGATTTAAGTGCCCAGTGGTCAAGTGGTTAAAAAATAAAACAAAAAAGTTACATAATACAGCCTCTGGGCATACCCCGGCTGAGGTAACAACCAATAAAACAATCCTATACATTTATACTTATCTATAGAACTTGTGTAACTGAAACTACTCGTGTCATTAAGTTTGAGAGGACAGGGGGAGGATAGTGTGTCATGCATTTCAGGTGACCACATCGGGAAGTGCTGCTGAGGTTGAGGATAACGCCTTTAGGAGAACCTACAAATAATGGCAAAGTTAGGTCTTCACTACTACAAGACTTTTGCCGCGTACACACGACCGGAATTTATGGCATACTTTTCGATGGACTTTACGACGGACTTTCCCAATGAACGGACTTGCCTACACACGAGCAACCAAAGTCCGACGGATTAGTACGTGATGACGTACGACCGGACTAAAACAAGGAAGTTTATAGCCAGTAGCCAATAGCTGCCCTAGCCTCAGTTTTTGTCCGTCGGACTAGCATACAGACGAGCGGACTTTTCGACCGGACTCGAGTCCGTTGGATAGATTTGAAACATGTTTCAAATCTAAGTCCGTCAAACTTTTGATAAAACAAAGTCCGCTGGAGCCCACACACGATCGAATTGTCCGACGAAATCCGGTACACCGGACCAAGTATACCGTAAAGTCCGATCGTGTGTAAGCGGCATTTTAGTTGAAGTAGACAATCTCTTGTGCATCATCTTTAGAAGAGGCTTCCTTCTGGGATGACAGCAATGCAGACCAATTAGATGCAGTGTGCAGCGTATGCTCTGAGCACTGACAGGCTGACCCCCCACCCCTTCAACCTCTGCAGCGATGCTGACAGCACTCATACGTCTATTTCCCAAAGACAACCTCTGGATATGACGCTGAGCATGATGCTGTGAACTCAGCTTCTTTGGTCGACCATGGTGAGGCCTGTTCTGAGTGGAACCTGTCCTGTTAAACTGATGTATGGTCTTGATCACTGTGCTGCAGCTCAGTTTCAGAGTCTTGGCTTATAGCCTAAGCCATCTTTATGTAGAGCAACAGTTCTTTTTTTCAGATCCTCAGAGAGTTTTTTGCCATGAGGTGCCATGTTGAACTTCCAGTGACCAGTATGAGAGAGTGAGAGCGATAACACCAAATTTAACACACCTGCTCCCCATTCACCCCTTGAGACCTTCACTTAGGAGTGTACTCACTTTTGTTGCCAGCAGTTTAGACATTAATGGCTGTGTGTTGAGTTATTTTGCGGGGACAGCAAATTTACACTGTCATACAAGCTGTACACTCACTACTTTACATTGTAGCAAAATATAATTTCTTCAGTGCTGTCATATGAAAAGATATAATAGAATATTTACAAAAATGTGAGGGTGTACTCACTTTTGTGATATATTGTGTATATATACACTCTGCATTCAGTGTAGCATATATATATATATATATATATATATATATATATATATAGCCTGCATTCAGCGTAGTCTATATATACAGTGCATTCGGCGGTGTGTAGTTTCTAATACAGTGCAGGCAGTGTATACAGTATATAATGCAGTGTGTACAGTTTCAAATACACTTTAGGTGGTGTACACAGTTTATAATACAGTGTGGTGTTAAAAAAAAAAAAAATACCCATCATGTCCGGAAGGCCTCCAAGGAGAGGCAGATGCTCACAGTCCACTAAAAGAGGACAAGCAGCCTCTGAAATAATATTTAACAGCAGGGACTGTTCCTGCGCCGAACAAGAGTAACTGTGAGGGGTTAACGTGTTCTGCCACCACCAACACCTAAGGCCCAATTTTCAGCAGAGTATATTGTGCAGTCCGTATAGTATATATACTGCAGTTCAGAGTATATAGTGCAGTCCGTATAGTATATAGTGCAGTTCAGTGTATATAGTGCACTCAATGTAGTACACATAATACAGTGCCCTACAGGAGCCCTATGACGGAATTAAGAAAAAAATGTCATGGGTTCCCCCCGTTCATACCAGGCCCTTTGAGTCTGGTATGGATTTTGGGGGGGGGACCCCCATGTCATTTAAAAAAAAAAAAAAAAAATATGGCATGGAGTTCACCTTAACCCCTTCCCGCTGAGCGTACGCAGATGTGCGTACTCGGCTTTCCGGGGTTATACCAGGATGATGCCCGCAGCTACAGGCATCATCCCGGTACCGTTGTTTACAGCGGGCGATCGGCTATCCAGATATAACAACCGATGCAGCTAAAAGCCGCTCGGCTGTTATATCGGAGCAGCGGGAGGGGACTCCCCCCCTCCCGCCGCCTCCCGCTGCTCTAACCGGCCTCCCGGGAGGCCCGGTGACCAATCGGGTGCCTCTGGCGGCTGGGGGCGGGCTGGAACGAAGCTGTGGGTGGCTTCGTTCCAGCCTTCTAACTGTAAACGCGGAAGCGAAGTCATGACGTCACTTCCCGTTTACTCGGCTGCCAATGGCACTGGTTTTAAAAAGATACGCCGTTTTAGGTGATCTGAATACTGTGAAGTGCAAAGGAGGGATTGGGGGTCTTTCAGACCCCCGATCCCTCCATAAAGAGTACCTGCCACCACCTATTACTGTCACAAGGGATGTTTACATTCCTTGTGACAGCAATAAAAGTGATCAAAAACATTTTTTTTAAAACACAATTTATTAATTCTAGTACTGGACCTTCTCTGTAACTCTAACCTGGTATCCGTAAAAAAAATTTAAAGCATCTCCTATGGAAATTTTTAGGTACTGTAGTTTGTCGCCATTCCACGAGTGCGTGCAATTATAAAGCGTGACATGTTTGGTATCTATTTACTCGGCGTAACATCATCTTTCACATTATACAAAAAAATTGGGGTAACTTTACTGTTTGGATTTTTTAAAATTCATGAAAGTGTCCCTTTTCCCAAAAATTTGCGTTTAAAACACCGCTGCACAAATACCGTGTGATATAAAATATTGCAACAATCGGCATTTTATTCTCTAGATTCTCGGCTAAAAAAATATATATAATGTTTGGGGTCCTAAGTAATTTTCTAGCAAAAAATACGGATTTTAACTTGTAAACACCAAATTTCAAAAATAGGCTTAGTCATGAAAGGGTTAATATCCTTACCAGACCCGAATGGCCTAGTATGGACTTGGGGGGGGGGGGGGGGGGCCACGCTGTTTTTTTAAATGATTTTTTTATGTATATTGCCGGGATCTGGCAATACATTACAGCGGTGAGCAATTTTAAATGACATTTTTCCTTTAGCAATGTCATTTTGCTGCTGTACTTTTCTAAACATGGGAAAAATGTGCTACTTTACATGCAGACTAAGAAGACCCCCGCCCCCAGGCGCGATATTTAAAGGAATATTTCATTTTTATTGATTCACTTTAAGCATTATTAAAATCACTGCTCATGAAAAAAATGGCCATTTTTTTTGCATTGATACATGTCCCCTGGGGCAGGACCCAGGTCCCCAAACACTTTTTATGACAATAACTTGCATATAAAAGTTTAAAATGAGCACTTTTGATTTTTCACGTTCGTGTCCCATAGACTTTAACGGTGTTTGCACAAATTTTTTGTCTGTTTGCAAGTTCTGGTGTGAACTGAACCGGGGGGTGTTCGGCTCATCCCTAGAATACAAACAGCATCTACAAACTGCAGTAATTTAACTTATCTACCTACTTCTCTTAATGCTCCATTCTGCAATGTAAAAAACAGAAAAACACAGACCATATATGTTATGGTGGCCATTTTAACTGACGGCAGTTGAAGCTATAATGTCAATTTCTACCTACCTCACTTATATGCCTAATGATACATAAAATAAGTGATTAAAACTTTTCATCTATATAAGAATCAACCACTGAGGTTGCCGCTATTACGGATAGAATTAAAACGAATGATAACTGTTCGAAAAAGAATAACAGTCAAATTTATTTAAACTTACTATTGTACAGAAAAGAAACTTGTATTAATCCGATTTTATCAACTGTAACATAAATGATACCACCTTAAAACAAAGATGTTACCAATGACACAAAGTAATACAAATAGGAATATTACTATAATGGACTTACAAATGCTATCAGTAGATCAGGACAAATTGTAGGACAGGAAAAATTACAGAAAAGATGAAGTTACACACCAAGAATGTGAAGGTGGTACATTACAGAGAGAAACCTTATGTGACCATGCTTTGTTTTCCATGAGGCTAAGCGAGAGGCCAGTGATCTGTGTTCCAATATATACACTTTCAGAAAAGTCCACCTCTCCTTAAAGGGGTTGTAAACCCTTGTTTTTTTTCACCTCAATGCATCCTATGCATTAAGGTCAAAAAACACCTGGAAGTCACCGGCCCCCCAGCCCCCCCACACGCTTTACTTACCTGAGCCCTCCATCTCTTCGGCGGGGACGCGCTGTCCCTCTCTCCACGGGGTCCCGGCTCTTGATTTGCTAGATTGATAGCAGTGCAGTCATTGGCTCCCGCTGCTGTCAATCAAATCCAATGACGCGGTGCTGGGGGACAGGGCCGATATTTGGTAACACTACCACTCTCAGTTAGAGGTCATCCTCACAGCCCCCAAGTAGGGTTGCCGCATCATCTCTTTAATCCAGGACAAACATGAATTAAACAGGTTCTGAGGCTGATTAAGGTGGTGCCTTATCTGCATTAAATCAGCCTCAGAACCTGTGTAATTCATGTGTGTCCTGGATTGAAGGGATGATGTGGCAATCCTACAAGTGATACCCTCCGGGCAAGGGATTGTCTTAGTTACGGTAAATCTATAAACCAGTTAGTCTAGTGGAGCTTCCTAAATATTAACTCTAGATAACATACCAGAGCTGTTTTATGATGTCAGCTTTTCTCAGAATGTCCAGGCAGTTTTCTGAAACACTGTTTAAGCCATATTGTATGTTCATTTATTAATGCTGATTATCTTTGAAGGTAAAAATCATAGGCCTCACATTTCCACATCAAATGCCCCGTACACATGGTCGGATTTTCTGATGGAAAATGTGTGATAGGACCTTGTTGTCGGAAATTCCGACCATGTGTAGGCTCCATCACACATTTTCTTTTTTTTTTTTTTTTTTTTTCCCAATTGGTAAGTTCCTTTCTCCTTGTCAAAAGAAGTTTATTGAGTATACAATGTTATAAAGATACATAAAGATACATAAAGTAAGTTTACAAGTATCTATAAAGTAAGCTCATTGTTTTACAGTAGGGTTTATATAGGTGAATATCATGAAATTTCAAATATTAAACATTGGGTTCATGTAAACCTAAATTAAAGATATATATCATTTCCTTAGTTACTTTTGTAGGTATTTAAATGATTTATACCTACTATACATATTGTTTACAAGTAGAGTGTATATAGGTCAAATAAATTCTGATAATGAGCTTTAATCGTAAGGTGGAGAAAAGGAAAGAGAAAGAAGAAAAAGGGTTGAAAGGTAGAGGTATGGTCCACAAGGTTGTCCCGCTCGTCAGTTTATTATTCTTTTTAGTTCTCTTTGAAGCCTTAGAATGGGTGTCTCTGTAAGTCATTTAATCTGTTACCATGGCAACAGGACAGAGTCATTGAAATTTGACAGGAACTGTTGTTTTATCCAAGGATGCCAAAGTTTTTCAAATTTTGGAATTTGATTTTGATCGATGGCTACCATCTTAGCATGGGACATTGTATTATTCATTCTGTGAATTGTTTCTGCTAGTACCAATGTAGGAGATTTCCATGCCTTGGCCACTGTTTGTTTTGCAGCCGTTATTAGTTGGATCATAAGTTTGAATTGAGAGAGTGTTAACCATTCCGGTTTTAGATTAAGTAAAGTTAAATATGGATCTGGTTGTATTATTTTTTTAAATATTTTAGATGCAATCACGAAGACTTCCTTCCAGAAGGTTTGGATTACTGGGCACGTCCACCATATGTGTAAATATGTGCCTATTTCTGGGCATCCTCGAAAACAAAGAGTTGAGGTATTAGGTGAATATTTTGCCACTCTAGCGGGTACAAGGTACCAGCGAGTTAGGACTTTATAATTTGTCTCCAGTGCCAAGATGTTGGGTGAAGATGACTTAGATGTGAGCCATATATTAGACCAGTCCGTGTCTTCTAAAGTTCGTCCCAGGTCCTCCTCCCACCTCTGAACGTAAGAGGGTCTATTAAGATTTGCTACTCCATATAATTGATTATAAAGTGATGAAATTGTACCTTTAGCAAATGGATCTTTTGTACAGATTGATTCAAAAATGGATAATTGGGATAATGGTGTATCCCCCTTTAGGAATGGTGTATAGAAATTTTTGATTTGGAGATATCTAAATATCTCAGAGTTTGGTAGATCATATTTTTCTCTAAGCGATGGGAATGAAAGGAATGATTTAGATGCTATGAAGTCATTTAGTGTCTGAATGCCTGATGTTGTCCAAGCTTTAAAAGAATTTGGGTAGATCCATGCCGGATAAAAGGCCGGATTTCTGATAAAAGAAAGGAGAGGATTGTGTGGAGATTGTAACTGATATTTGGTTTTTAGTTTATCCCAGAGAGATAAGAAGTGTTTAGTTATGGGATTATGAATTTTAAAGCGGTCTTTAGGATCAAGCCATAATAAAATTTGATATTAATAGAGGGTCATTTTCTGAAGCCTCTATAAATACCCATAATGGGATTTCCTGTTTTGCATGGTATTTGGACAGACTGGCCAAATGTGCTGCTCTGTAGTAGTTAGTAAAATTAGGGTATCCCAGGCCTCCTTTATTTTTGGGAAGATGTAGTGTGTGTGTATAGGTATACGTGGTTTAGAAGAGCCCCATATAAACGAAGTTGCTCTTTTTTGTACTATTCTCAAAAAATAGGAAGGAATTGGAATAGGGAGGACTCTGAATAGATAAAGCAATTTGGGTAGAATAGTCATTTTGATTGCATTAATCTTCCCTATCCAGGATAAAGGAAGTTGCGACCATTGTTTTATTAGATTTGTGATCTGTCTTAATACAGGAGGATAATTGGTTGAGAATAAGTCAGAATGAGATGCTGTTAAATGAATTCCAAGATATGGGATTGATTTTTCTGCCCATGTGAATGGGAGTGCAGCCCTAGCCGGGATCAATTCCATGTTTGTGAGTGAAATATTAAGCACTAGGTATTTCTTAGGATTAATCATAAGGCCGGATAGGGCTGCAAATCCATCAAGAGCTGGTATTAAGTTAAGACCAGAGACCTGTGGTGATGATAGAAAAAGTAATATATCGTCTGCAAATATACATAATTTGTGTGTAATACCTCCTACTTCAATGCCAGTTATAGTTTGGTTTGTGCTGATGTATTGGGCCATGGGTTCGAGTATAAGGGCAAATAATAAGGGAGATAATGGGCAACCCTGTCGGGTACCTCTTTCGATATTAAAGGCTTCAGATTTGTATCCAGCATATTTTATATAGGCTTTGGGTTTATTATATAATGCTTTGATCCATGTTAAAAAGTGGGGTCCAAAACCCCATTTTTGTAATGAATATTGCATATATTGCCAGGATACTGTGTCAAATGCCCTCTTAATATCGAGAGATAGAAAACATAAAGGGATTTTCCGTTTTTTAGCAATATGTGCCAATAACACTGCCCTGCGTATATTATCGCCTGCCTGTCTATTTGGCATGAAGCCTACTTGATCTCTATGTATTAATTTTCCTATAATGCTATTGAGGCGTTTTGCTATTATTTTTGCTAATAATTTAATATCGAGGTTTAACAGAGAGATAGGCCAATAATTCACACAGGAAGTATCATCAGAAAGGGGTTTTGGGATCATACAAACAATTGCCATTAGTGTTTCTTGCCGAAAAGAATGTCCATCTAGAAGTTTGTTAAAAGTTTCAGTGAGAATGGGAGAGAGTATTTCTGAGAATGTTTTATAGTATAAAGCCGAGTAGCCGTCTGGACCTGGTCTTTTGTTAAGTTTTAGGTCTTTTATGGCGTTAGCAACTTCATCTATAGTTATAGGCTCATCCAAACTGCTTTTTTGATTCTGAGATAACTCAGGTAAGGTTATTTTTGAGAAGAAGGATTCAGCTTCTGTAGGATTAAATTCATTGTTTGTCTTGTATAAAGTTGCGAGATGTGAGTGAAATTTATGGACTATTTTAACTGGATTACAAGTGTAAACATTTTTTGATAATTTCAAACGTATTGGTTTGAAAGATTTGTTAGTTGAATTTAATGCCGAGCCAAATATGTACCTGGTTTGTTTGTATTCATGTAGAAATTGTGTTTGGAGCGTTTGAGGGATTTATCAACTGACTCAGTGAGAAATAGATCGTATTCCAATCTAGATTTTTCCAGATGAGATTTTGTACTCTGAGATGGATTATCTTGAAATGATATGTAGGCTGCATTAAAATTGAGTTCTAGTTTTTTTGCTAGATTTTTGCGTTCCCGTTTAAATAGTGCCATTTGTCTTTGTATTGTACCACGCAAGACAGGCTTATGAGCTTCCCACAGTGTTATTGGGGAGATGTCTGTTGTGTTATTAATTGATATGTATTCCTTTAAAGCTTGTTCAATGGCCATCTGATGTAGTGGGTGTTTGAGCATTATGTCCGGTAAGTACCACGTTGGGTCATGCGCTTTTGGTATGGCTGAGGCTATAGTAGTGTATACTGCATTATGGTCAGACCACGGAATCGGAATTATATCTGATGCAATAATTTCTGGTATCATTCCTATTGTTAGAAAAATATGATCTATTCTGGTGAAGGTTTGATGAGGGTGTGAGAAATAAGTGAATTTCTTTTTCATTGGGTTACTTTCTCTCCATGAATCTACCAGATTGTATTTGGAAAGAAGTTGAGAAAAAGGTAATCTAGAGGTTATTTTGGATGGTGTAAAAGGTGATTTATCTAGAAATGGGAGGAGGACCTGGTTCGAATCCCCACACATTATCACTGTTCCTATTTTGTGTGTATTAATCACTTGTAAAGAGTAAAGAGTAAACAAAAAACATATGAGATTAGATGATACATTGTATAAATTATTTTTTGCAAGTAATCACAATTTACCCGTGAAAGAGAATAAATATCTCTCTCAGGGGAATAAGTGCCTTCGTCACACTCCCACATAATATGGTTAGGAGAATGAGGAGGGCTAATGGGGGTACACGGATCTTCCGCTTACAGGAGAGAAGTGCTATGTCAAAAGACATCAAAATGATGTTTCATTAATTGGAGTGCAGAATATAGTTTTTGTTGAAATTATTTATTCCAGGGTGGTTGTATATGGTTAGTCTTGCCCTAGGCTAAATAATTCAGTTAGAAAGGTACTGTTAATAACTTTGGTATTGATGAAGATAGTTTGAATTATTTTGGGATTTTAACCCTTTTAGAGTAAACAATTACATATTTTATTCATATGTAACTGTTTAGATATGTTAACTCATAAAATTGAGGTTGTATTGCTTCAGATTAGAATAAACAAAAACATAATTCTAGGAACTAGTTAGGTAATAATATATTTGTTTTAAGAAAAGAAAGAAAAAGCTTCCATTACTTCTGGATTATTGAACATATTTGTCCTAAAAAGTAATAAATCTATTGTTATTACCTGATAATATATAACTGAACAAGAATTTCCTTATTTCACTTATATATTCTAAGGCTATATGAATCAGAAGTAATAAGAAATATAACTGGAATGTAACATGATCCCACACAGTGTGTGACTATCAGAATGCAGTTACATTCAGTTATAAATACAGGTTTTTTATAGAGAACCATCTCTTAGTATAATAAATGAAGAGATATCAGGAATTAGGATGTCAGTCCATTGAATCTTCTTGGTCCATGGATGATGTGGCATAACGGCCTCTTTTGTGAGAATGATGATTCCCATTTTGTTCTGAAATTTTCTGGGTGCTGCCTGAAGGTGAAGATGACGCCATTCTTCTGCGTGTGGGAGTGTTGCTGCTTGTGGGTTCTGTCAGATTTAATTTTAAAAGGGTTTGTTGTAGTTCATCTGCTGATCTGCTTCTGTAAATTGTACCTTGGTAGTTAAATCTGACTGAAAAGGGGAAGCCCCATTGATACATAATGTTGTGGCGTTGCAGTTCCATTAGTTGGGGTTTCATGGATCGTCTTTTAGTAATAGTAAGTTGGGATAGGTCAGCAAAAATTTGATAATTGTGTCCTTGAAAATTAAGTTCCTTTTTTTCTCTTGCAGCAATTAGTATTTGTTCTTTCGTTCTGTAATAATGAAATTTTGTGATTATATCACGTGGGGGTCCAGCTTTCTTTTTGGCTGTGAGGGCTCTGTGTACTCTGTCCAGTTCTAAACGTTCAATAGGGATATCTGGCTTTAGTTCTTGTAATAGAGCAGTAATAGTAGATTGCAGGTCTGTCACAGTTTCAGGTATTCCCCTTATGCGTAAGTTTGAACGTCTGGCTCTATTTTCGTAATCTTCGAGCTTAGTTTGAAGTATTAAATTCTCTTTTTTTTAATTGTTCCAATTCTGTTATATTTTCTTGGGTTGTAATTTCAATTTCATCCATTTTTATTTCTAAGGCTGCGGTGCGGTTTCCCAGCTCTCTTATTTCTTTGGTTAGGCTTTTTGTTATTTGGTCTGAGGTTTGTTTTAAAGCCTTATGAAGCATCTTTTCAAATTGTAATAATATTACTGGGGATACTGAGGAGGCTTGTGGAGAAGTTTGTGAGAGGATTTGTTCTGTATCTGACTCAAATGGAGAGTCTTGCTGTGACATTTTCTGTCTGTGAGAGCGCCCTGATGCTGTATCTTGTAAGGTGACTGGAGCTGCTTCAGCTGCAGTGAGTGCCTGTGAGCTCTTTGTGAGGTGATTTTTATTTCTGCCACGGTTTCCTCCCAGTACCATATTTCCTGCCCAAACTTTCACAGTTTGTTCCCTGGGGCAAAAAGGTTCAAATGGATACCTTTTGAGCCTGCAGGCTCCGCTTTGTCCTTCTCTTCTCTCCTCAGCGGTGTGGAGCTCTAACAATGCATGTCTGCTCTGCTAGGCTCCGCTCCCATCACACATTTTCCATCGGATTTTCTGACACACAAAGTTTGAGAGCAGGCTATAAAATCGTGTGTACACAAATCCGACGCACAAAGTGCCACGCATGCTCAGAATAAATAAAGAGATGAAAGCTATTGGCTACTGTCCCGTTTATAGTCCCGACGTACTTGTTTTACGTCACTGCGTTCAGAATGATCAGATTTTCCGACAACTTTGTGTGACCGTGTATATGCAAGACAGGTTTGAGCCAACATCCGTCGGAAAAAATCCTAGGATTTTGTTGTTGGAATGTCCGATCAATGTCCGACTGTGTGTACGGGGCAAAAGCCTCAGTTTCTGAGGAATTAATACGGCTTCTCCGTCCTCCACAATACCAGTCCATGAATGCACAGTACACGGCAAATTTGCTTATTTGCAGTACAGCGGCACATAGTAAGTCTGTGCATTTGCAATATACATAGCAGTTCATCCTCCGCCCATCCCTGCCATCTCTGCCTGTCCTCCGTCCTCTTTCAGCTGTTCTCTACCCTCCTCCAGCTCCCCTTTTCTCACAAAAAAAAAAAAAAGCCCGAAGACTCCTTGGATTTCTGACAAAAATATCCCAGGAGTTAACAGGAGCAAATGCTTGACGTCATTCACCTAAGCAGGGGAAGCAGGAAGAGGACAGAAACTATGAAGAAAAAATGTATTTGCAGCTAGAAAATTTGATTTGTGTCATCTATTTGTATTTGTGTTTAACCACTTGCCCTCCCTTCATGACCAGGCCATTTTTTGCGATACGGCACTGCGCTGCTTTAACTGACAATTGCGACACTGTACCCAAATAAAATTGATGTCCTTTTTTCATACAAATAGAGCTTTCTTTTGGTGGTATTTGATCACCTCGGCGGGTTTTATTTTTTGTGCTATAAACAAAAAAAGACCGACAATTTAAAAAAAAACATTTCTTACTTTCTGCTATAAAACATACCCAATAAAAAAAGAATTAAAAAAATTGACAGTTACTTACCGATAACTGTTTTTCTAGGATATCTTCCAGGACGGCACACCTGAGAGATGAGAGGCTCCTCCCTACAGGAAACACAATCAATCGACAGCTGTTTTAAGTCCCCACCCTTCCCCTTGATCCTCAGTTTGTAGAGAAGTAACTCCTGAACCTGGTTCACAAGGGAAATCATTCCTCATAGGTACTCACCTTCTAGTGTTCTACCATTTTCCCTCCTCCAACGGGCGGGAAGTAGGCCTGCCGTCCTGGAAGATATCCTAGAAAAACAGTTATCGGTAAGTAACTGTCAATTTTCTCTAGTCATCTTCCAGGACGGCACACCTGAGAGGATAATCAAGTACCTCAGGCCTACCTTAGGGTGGGACCACTGCAAGATCCTCTTGGCGGACCTTGGTTCTGCAGTGAGTTTTACCTCCACTCCATATGCTTGATGAAGGTATTATAGCTGGATCATGCGGCTGATCTGCAGGTCTACTCCACCGATGTCCCTGCCTTCTCCGCTTCGGATGCAGGACCTAGGTGGAGTGGGCTCTTAAAGATGGAATCAGAAAACATGTTAAACTTGTAGGTTATCAATGTTGCCTTTCTCACACATCTAACAACCATGGCCTATTGTGCCTGTAGGTGCTACTTAGAACCCTTAAAGATTAACCAGAGACCTGTGTTGTAAGACAAGGACACTAATTGATCACTAAGAGGGCCTGTCTTAACCATAGGTGTGCGCAGCCAATTTCATTAGGGTGTGCACCCTAAAGCTCAAACACACATGCATGTGTGTGTGTCTACATATATATGACCCCGGCAAATTGATCTCTCTGCTGCCACAGTGAAAGAGAAGAGCATAGACACTTCTCTTATGGCAGAGCCAGCAAGATGTAGATCTTTCACATGTTCCTGCTGCTACACAGAGCGATAATACTAATGCGCATGGGGTGATTAGGGTGTGCCTGGGCACACCCTGTGCGCACGCCTATGGTCTTAACACTACCCTGTTCAGGGAATTAAAACTGCAAAAAAAAGGTGGGCCCCTAACAGACAACCTTTTTTGTTCATTTTTATCTTTACATCAGCAACGACTAAAGGGAAGCCTACTTAAGGGTAATAGATTAACCGAGGCTTAATCCCTGGGTTTAAGGCATGCCCACTCTGTGGCTTTACTTACGCCTGAGTGCCTACCTCAGGAGAATAAAGTCCATAGCAGGAGTATAACACTTATACTGCTACATCTAGTTCTGCTAGAAGGGTGAGATGAAGGTCATGCACCGAGCCGTAACCTATTTGGTCGGATATACATCTTTATACTTCATCTTCAGGTCATAATACTCCTCTGAACAGAACTTCCCAAGTTCTTACTAAGCAGGGTGATTCTTTATCGCCTTCCTCCAGTGTCCTATAACCCTACTGGGCTTCAACCCTAGGAAATGGTTCCAGCATCCCTGAATGTAAGGGGCTGAGGCTTTCTGACATGTGACGTCTGCAGCCAGAACTCCAGGCCCCTCCACGGAAAAGAGGGCTGAAATACAAAAGGTGATACATGCATTATTAATATCACAAATTAAAAAAAGACCATAGATTGTGGACCCAGCACAATAGATTTAGACAGAAAGGACACAAGCATAGACAATAATGTGTATCTGAGTGTGGCTAGCTAAACCAACATATCAAATATGGGAGAGACCCAAATCTGAACTTCAATGTAGACAAACAGTCCTCACAGTCTGGTTTTCTGATGTGCAGCCAATCTGTAAAAACATTAAGATACACGCAAACCCTCAGCCTTGGTTCACACTGGGACGACTTGTCAGGCGACCTAGTCACCTGACAAGTAGCGTCCTGTTCTGTGCAATGGAGCCATTCTAAATCGGCACGATGCAAGTCGCTCCGACTTAGAAAAAGGTTCCTGTACGACTTTGGGGGCGACTTGCATTGACTTCTATACAGAAGTCGTTTCGCAAGTCACCGCTGAGTCGTGTCCTGGGTCGCCTGAGGCAGTCGCGCTGTAAGTCGTGCTGCCTCAGTGTGAACCGACCCTAAATGCTGCGTGTTTCTGAAGTGCAGCTAGCTAGGTCATAACTGATATATATACATAAAGGACGGGAGTCCTGTTTACGGTGGAGTTTTACTGATGTACAGCAAAACAGGGCCATAAATATAAGACAGAAAGACCCAAACTTCTATGTTGCGTATTTCTGATGAACCACCAAATACAGTTATAAGATCAATATGGCCCTGGCTAGCTAAACCAACATAAGACAATATCTTTTCTGTTGTGCAGTTCTGTAGTGCAGTCACATAGAACCAACACGGAAAGGACCCAAGCAACCTGCAGCATTGTGTTTTTCTGAAGTGCAGTAAGGTAAGGCAATATGAAACAGAAAGCACCAACAAGCTTCAATGTTGAGTATTTCTGCTGTACAGCAACATAAAAACAGACAGCCTTCCTAGCTGCGATCTTTCGGGTGTATTGCAAAGTAAGGCAATAAACTCCATGATGTCTATTCTTGTGTGTAGCAAAACCTCAACCAGAAGGGAACTTCGGGCTCCCACACCTGTGCGACCCAACCTGCAACCGCAAAAACGCAAGAGAATCACTATGGCTTCCAATGGGAACCATTTGTGTCTGTGCAACTCCAGGTCGCAGCGCCACCAAGCAGACCCTGCTTTCTGGATCCACAGACCTCAAGATTACACAGGTCGCAGGTAACTTGCAATTTTCAGGTTGAACAAGCGAGGGGTCCCCAATGCTCTATCTCCCTGGAGGCGTGCAGCCAACAACACCCTGCTGTGTATCCCTAAGAAGCAGCAAGGTAGAACAATGAGAAACAGAAAAGACACCCCTCACTGCTGTGCCTTTCTGATATGCAGCCGATAAGGCAGTAAATGTAAGACATAAAAGGACAGACAACCTTCAATCTTGTATATATCTGATGTTCTAAAAATGGTTAGACACCTTACTATAGTAGCTGTTGTCCTACCTTACCTCCGTAGAATGAGCAAACGCTGGCCAGCTCACACACAGGTGGGGCTGATCAGAAACTAAAGTCTCAATGAGCCCAGCCCTAGAGACCAATTTAAGACAGCCTCTAGAAAAGGTGATCACCAATTTAGCCTGGAGGAAAATAGCCACCTGCAGGCTTTAAACAAGCAATCATGTATCTATCTAGCTCTTGCATATGTTTGCACAGAAAATCCTTAATTAAAGGATATAGGAAGCGATTTATGGTAAATCGCCTTTAGATCTGTCACTGAGTTGACTGCAGCCCAAACCAACAAAAAGGTTTTTCTTACCTCCTGCACTTCAATATAACCACAATGTAAAGGTGGAGTGGGAGGTTGGAGCTTATGACTTCAGATTCCTAGCAGCTGGGCTAATAGGGCCATACCTAGTGCACCTGCTGACCAGGAGAGCTTACTCCTGAATCCTTCAACCATTGCACAATCCATAAATTGTTCAGTGGTATACCTGGCCTGTAAGGAACTCTTTGTATCTACCAGGTCCCCCCCCCCGCTCTATTCATCCCTACTAATGTCCCACAACCGGACATGTAGGGAGAGTGTTGGAAACCTACTGTTGTGATCACCACAGTGTCTCTGCTGTAAGAGGGAGCTGTGGATGGTGGTTTTAGCAGTAGCTTCTGGGCTATTTTGTTATGCAGACCCCAGGTCCTGCACTGCACCACTTGTCCACCATACAGCACCTCTGATGTAAGAGGGAGCTGTAGCTGGTGTTTTTAGCAGAAGCTTCTGGGCTATTTGAATCCAGACCCCAGGGGAGATTATCTCAAATGCCCAGAAACCATCTGGCTGGGATTGGGGATTTTGCAGCTAAATTCCCAAGGTAAAGGAAAGTACTCACCGTTGTAGTCTTCCCCTTTTTCCACAGCCACAGGGCTTGCTTTTCCGTCCTTATGGTCCACACACAAGGAGGATAGCCGCCAAAGTGCCCCCCCCCCAACTGCTGTCCCCGTAGGGAGCTGCAAGGTTAGGCTGTGTCCTGCCAGTCAGTATATACATCTGGGGGGGGCAATGCCGTACGTTCCTCATTCCATTCTGAGGTGGTTTAGGCAGACATCCACCGTAGTGAACTGGTGCCTCCTCGAAAGGAGGATGTGGGCGCCTGCTCCTGCTGACTCTCAGCCTTCCCACCTGGGTAAGAACGCGGGTCGTTCAGGCGGCGCCCTCCCCAGCAGCCCACGCGAGCTACCAGGGGCCCAGGAGTCGGGGGCCCTGGAAAGAACTGACAGCCAGCACCCCTGTCTGAACGGACGCCCGGACAGGTAAGGGGGGGAGACAGGAAAAAGGCCCCTGAAGTTCTGGGGACACCACTGTACCCAGGGGCCTTCAGCTCTCAGGGGGGCTCTTCCAGTTTCTGCTGCCCCCCCTGAGGAAAGGATAGGGGAACCCCCCAGGAAGGATAAATATATCCGGCCAGACCCAGAGGCCCATCAGGTACTAACCAGGCCCGACCCTGCTTTGCCTCCGAGATCATACGAGATCGGGCAGGCGGCGCCCTCTTTCACTTTCAGGGTGATGTGGCCATAGGCCTTCCCTAGGCATTTGGTCCGGCTCCCAGGGGGGGACCACCAGCCCCAGGCTTCGGGTCATTTGGAAAAAAACAAACGGTTTCGCTGTGTAGGGAGAAACACAATCAAAAACTGAGGATCAAGGGGAAGGGTGGGGACTTAAAACAGCTGTCGATTGATTGTGTTTCCTGTAGGGAGGAGCCTCTCATCTCTCAGGTGTGCCGTCCTGGAAGATGACTAGAGAAAAAAACAATTTTCTTCATCAATTTAGGCCAATGTGTATTCTGCTAAATATTTTTTTTAAAAATCCCATTAAGTGTATATTGATTTGTTTGCACAAAAGTTATAGCGTCTAAAAACTTTGAGATATATTTATGGAATTTTTATTTATTTATATATTTTACTAGTAATGGCGGTGATCAGCGACTTATAGTGGGACTGCGACGTTACGGTGGACAAATCTGACACTAAGTAACACTTTTTGGGGACCACTGACACTAATACAGTGATCAGTTCTAAAAATATGCACCGTCACTGTAGTAATGACATTGGCTGTGAAGGGGTTAACATCAGGGGCGATCAAAGGGTTAAATGTGTGCCTAGGGAGTGCTTGCTGTGTGGGAGGCGCTGGTACTATGGGAAGGCAGAGATCTGTGTTCTTGCTTTGGAGGAATACAGGATCACATCCTTCCCTTCTCACAGAACGGCGATCTGCCTTGTTTACATAGAAGAGGGAGCCGAGTTCCAGCTGGAGAGGACCGCTGGCTGAGCTGCTCCCTGACTCTTCCAAGCTCTGGGGCCGTTGCTTCTCCTCACGGCCAAACAGGAAGTGGGTCCTAAGACTTCCTGGGCAATCAGGTCTATGAGTGCTCTGTGCCCCAAGCCCACCCTTTTTTGAAGCCAATTAGAGCCTCAGGCTCTAATCATGTGCTTAAAAAAAAAACCCCATTAGAATCCATGCGTCCGGCTCCCTGCATATAGATTAGGGGTCGGGCGCATGACTTAGGGGGATGGCGCCCCTGCACCCCTAATGGACGGGCCGCCACTGCGTGTGAAGAAATTTAATGCACCTCTCTCTTCTGTCACTAGGTGGCATTGTTGCCTGTGAATGATAAGGGCATAGGGAATCCAGACTAGGAGTGAAAAGATTGAAATAGCCAATTGGCAGGGGTCTCTTTGGTCCCTTGGCCTGCTGGGAGCTCCTATTTTTTTGGGAGGAGTCAGGTGATCGGGGTTCTGTGCCACCTGGACGGCTGTCTGGGTGGACATGTGTCACAAGGCTTCGGGCTGCTAGGCCAGAAGCCTGAGCCTTATCCTGGGAGCACCTGGCTTCTAGGCTATCTGAGGCCTATGCAGGTTTGAGAGAGGCAGCGCGGGGTTGGGGCTTCAGACTGGAAGCCCAACCAAGTTGCAGAGGTTCCACCGGACGGGGATCATTGCCAGCAGCGAGGAAGAAGCAGTTGCCACAAGGGATGACCACTCCTGTCGCCAGGGGCAAGTGATGATCAAGGCCAGAGGTAAAAGGAGGAATAGTCGCCAGCAAGGGACAACCATTCCTGTTATCAGAGGCCAGTGTATGGAAGTCTGATGGCGTACCAGAGCAGCCTTTTCACCAGCTGGGACGGTGAAGTGGGAAAGCTTCAGCAGAGTGCCGAGCCAGGGACCCAGCAGGTTAGCGTGGGTGAAGCTTGAGGAGTTTACACAGGTTAGCTGTGGAAGAGCTTAGGGGATCCAGTGGCGTCTGGGTTCTTGAAGTCTAAAGAGAGACTGGGAGCTCAGCATAGGCGTGTGCAGCCTATTACATTAGGGTGTGCACCCCAAAGCTCAAATACGCGTGTGGGTGTGAGTATATGATATATCTCATCTCCCCACTCGCATAGTGAAAGAGAAGAGAGGGAGAGCTTTCCCATCACCCTGCCAGCACACAGAGCGACAGGGCCACTGTCAAAATAATGGGCCTGATACAGTCTACCTGACAAAGCTCCCTCCACCTGACAGAGCTAGGGCCTAAAGCCTGACAGGGGCGCAGTGTTCTATGAGGTGGGTGCAGGGTGTATAGTGTGGGGTGGATGCAGGGTGCATAGTGAGGGGTGCAGGATTCTGTGGGGTGGGGGCAGGGTGCACAGTGAGAGGTGCAGGGTTCTGTGGGATGGGGGCAGGGTGGGTGCAGGGTTCTGTGGGGTGGGTGCAGGGTGCATAGTGAGGGGTGCAGAGTTCTGTGGGGAGGGTGCAGGGTTCATAGGGAAGGGTTGCATGGTTCTGTGGGGTGGGTGCATAGTGAGGGGTGCAGGGTTCTGTGGCGTGGGTGCATAGTGATAGGTGCAGGGTTCTGTGGGGTGGCGGCAGGGTTCTGTGGGGTGGGGGCAGGGTGCACAGTGAGGGGTGCAGGGTTCGGTGAGGTGGGGGCAGGGTTCACAGTGAGGGGTGCAGAGTTCTGTGGGGTGGGGGCAGGGTTCACAGTGAGGGGTACAGAGTTCTGTGGGGTGGGGGCAGGGTTCACAGAGAGGGGTGCAGGGTTCTGTGGGGTGGGGGCAGGGTGCACAGTGAGGGGTGCAGGGAGGGTTCTGTGGGGTGGGGACAGGGTGCATAGTGAGATGTGCATGGTTCTGTGGGGTGGGGGCAGGGTGCATAGTTAGGGGTGCAGGGTGCTGTAGAGTAGGTCAGTATAGGGTGCAGGGCAGATGGAAGGCACAGGGTCAGGAGAGGAGCAGAGAACAGTGTCAGAGGAGACCCCAGATAGCCTGGCAGGGTTAGAGGGTTAGCTGGTACTCACGATTTAGGCAATCTCTTCCTGCAGCACATCCACTTGAGGGTGGGTGGGGGGAATGAGTTGGCATTGCGAGGGAGGGACCCGGGACACACTGGAGGGATCCACACAGCCAGCCATCCTCTGCACCCACTGCTCCATGTCAGTCATCGAGAGTCGGGCACAGCATCTATCACTGGGATTCACCATCCCAGACCCACCACTCCATCCGCTGCACTGTGCTGGGCACCGGAGTTTGGGACCAAAGGAGGACTGTTTATCCACGTTCGGGAGCAGGTGGAGTAATCTTCCACATCTTTGCTTGCAATTAGATTAAAGCCCTGGCAGATTGTTATAATATAGAAGAATCAGGAAGCCAGAACTTTAATTTAATTGTCGGGAACCACAGTGCAGTAGATCACTCACTCACCCGAAAGTGGTTAAATAGTCCCCTTTTGGTCCCTGCCAGGCAGATAAACAAAGGGGCTGTTTTTTCTTTTTAAATAGCTGCAGAGCAGAGGTGTCCAGAGTTTGTGAGTTGGGCTCCTCTCTCTGCTGCCGGGAACCCATACAGAATTACCAGGGCCAGGCAGAGTGAGGCACATGGAGGTGATTAGGGTGTGCCCAGGCACACCCGGCACACCCCGTGCACACGCCTATGGAGCTCAGTGAGTGAAGATCTATAGTAGGATATTGTGAGATGTGAGAGAAGATCTATAACGTGTTACTGTGAGTTTTAATATTAGAACACTTACCTGTCCAAGGATCCCGCGATGTCTGCACCCCAGACGATTTTCCAATTGGCTCTCGGGTGCTATGGCCATTTGTGGTAAGGGAAACTGGCAGTGAAGCCTTTTGGAATAGGAAGGAGGAGGCTCGACGAACTTTCGAGGAATTTGGCTGCAGCGAGGTCTCCCAGAAGCGGGAACAGGTACCTGTCAAAAACAGGTACCCGCTCCTCCTCGAAAGGTGCCAAATGTGGCACCAGGGGGGGGGGGAGGAAGCAAACAAGTGGAGCCCTTTTAGGTGGAGATTCGCTTTAACCACTTAAGGACCGAAAGATTTTCCCCCTTAATGACCAGGCCATTTTTTTTCGATACGGCACTACGTCGATTTAACTTACAATTGCACGGCCATGTGACGCTGTACCCCCAAAAAATTGATATCCTTTTTTTCCCACAAATAGAGATTTCTTTTGGTGGTATTTGATCACCTCTGCGGTTTTAATGTTTTGTGCTATAAATAAAAAAAAGACAGACAATTTTGAAAAAAAAAAAAAAACAATATTTTTTACTTTTTGCTCTAATAAATATAAAAAAATAAATAAAAATGTCTTCGTCAGTTTAGGCCAATATGTATTCTGCTACATATTTTTGGAAAAAAAAAATCACAATAAGAGTATATTGATTGGTTTGTGCAAAAGTTTTAGCGTCTACAAAATAGGGGATAGATTTATGGCATTTTTATTATAGAATTTTTTTTTGCTAGTAATGGCGGTGATCAGTGATTGTTTTATCGTGGGACTGCAACATTGCAGCGGACAGATCGGACACTTTTGACACTATTTTGGGACCAGTGACATTTATACAGCGATCAGTGCTAAAAAAATGCACTGATTACTGTATAAATGCAGGGCTTTTTTTCAGCAGGAACTAGGGGGAACTCAGTTCCACCACCTCTGGCTCAGGTCTTCTGCTCCCTGCTCACCACTATCACTTGTGTAGTGGGCACCTACTTTTAAGTAGGTGACCTTTCTTGTTAGCTTTCTATGACAGGTAAATTTAGACAGGCTGATGCTATTGCAGCAGGCCTGTTTTGTTGATTTCCATATTTGAGTGACAGATAGTTTATGTGTTGGTCTCGGCCAATCATTAATTTGCTTGGTAATCCCGGGACTCTCATATAAAAGCGGGGGTCACATGGTGCCCGGGAGTGCGGAGTCCAGTCCTGCTCTGAGGAGCGAGAGAGCCAGCCTGGCTCCCGGAGGGGAAGTTGGAGGTTTTCCCCTCCTGGGGGCCAACGGAGCTTCACCTTAGCGAAAAGGGTGAAGATCCAGTCCTCATGGAGGAACAGACGACATCTTGCCGCGTGTAGTCGTGGATGTCGTAGGCCGCCCCTGCGGGGAGGGGAGTGGGCCACAAAGAGGTAGAGAAACTGAGAATCATTGCGGATGAAGTAGCAACAAAGCGGAAGGAAACTGGGCGATCAATCGTTTATGAGTGGCACATGGACTATTGATCACGTGAGTGACCAATAGTCCATGGTGACCAACCAGAGACTGAGAGTTGTTGGTGCACAAGTCAGTGAGATGGGCAGTGATGGCCTATGACTTTGAGTTCAGCATTGCCCCAGGATTCCAATCAGTCATGCGGGAGGAGTTATTCAGATTTTGCTCTCCTTTAGCTTAATCTGGAAGTACCACGTCGGTGGGAAGTAGTGGTAAAGAGGTAGCGGTGAAGCTGCAAGTACACATGTAGAGATATGGATCGTTCCTTTAAAAGTTATCCAGATGAAGAAGTTGTTCAGAGTGACTCTTTATCAACTCATTCTCTATTAAATCTACTTCCATCGTCCCTGATTGAAGAGATCGTTCAAAAATGATTTTTTGACTACCCGCAATTGTACCCAGTTTTTCCTGTATGAATCATTGAAAGATGACAATGTAACAAAAGAGCATCTCAAAGGAAGTCCTTCTCCCATCCCAGTTTATGTTGATGAATAAAGCATTAAGAAAAAGCATTAAGGTCTGTGACTTTGAAATCTATGGGCTGTGAAGGTTGAGTAGTAAACGTGAATTACGGATATAGAAAATATTAAGCCGCTCCTTCGGGGGTAAGTGCCGCACTTGGTAACACTGAAGTCCAGCTTCTGCGTTTACAAGTGGTACCATCTCAGGTGCCCAGGGTTCAGTGCAGTCATGGGCAGGAGAGTCTGTTTGGTAGGCTGCACCCTCTGTGGTCTCCATTTTTTCCCTGGTGACCAGTTGTTGATGCTCCTACTGCATGATCTCCCTTGCAAGTGACTATAGTATAGTATAGTATGCTGGGAGGTACTACAGCCGGATAGGTGTTTCAACTTAATATTGCAACAAAGGTAAGACATATGACAAATAGTGGAGCTTTTAAAGAGGGGGGAGAAAATGAGGGCAGTGGAGGGAGGGGGTTGTATGCAGAGAGAAGAGCTACTGTATAAATGATACTGACAGGGAAGAGGTTAACACTAGTGGTGACCAAGGGGTTAAATGTGTTCCCAGGGAAGTGTTTATAACTGTGGGGAGAGGGTACAGAGAGATCGCTATTCCTAATCACTAGGAACAGACTATTACTCTGTACTTCCCTGACAGAACGGGGATCTGTTTGTTTACATTGACAGATCCCTGTTCTGGCTCTCTGTGAATCGATCGCGGGTGACCGCCGGCCACACACATCAGCTCCCCCATAGTGCAGCATGTGCGCGCCTGCTTTAGCTGTGAAACGGACTGACTTACAGCTACGGCGATTTGCGGGAACGAGCCGACCTGACGCAGTATAATGACGGCTTGTGGCTAAACATGAGCCTAAACATCACAATATGTGTGGACACATTGACTAAAATATAGCTGGGTACAAAGGCATGGAAAAAAAGTATATAGTAACTCTAAAATTGGCATTTTTTTCTGCCTGCGTGTATGAAGACTAATATCATGTGATATGTCTGATCTAATGTTGGCAATTTTTTATACAAGAGAATTTACGATCACTTCTACTATCTAATCCAGTGGTTCTCAGCCTTTCTAGTGCCGTGGCCCCTTGATAAAGTTTCCCAAGTTGTGGGGACCCCTAACAGTAAAATTACCTTGCCTTGGGTTGTGAGCACCCAAGGCAAGACAAGTAATTAGCGCCCCTATCCCACGGACATTTAGCGCTCCCTGAGTCCCTTCCACTCGTACAGTATTAAAACCCCTTATGGTACATTTTAGGATGTACCACTCTTTCTTTGTTCTCCTTTCCTTCCCTTTTATCTCTCTATATCCTAATTTCTTGGGGATTTTTCCCCATTTCTCTCTTTAGCTGTCTTTCTTGTTCTTTCTCTTATTCTTTCTCTCCCTTTTTCTTTTCTCTCACCTTTTCTTTTTTCCTTCTCTTACGCCTTGGAGGGGGGGGGGGGGTAAATGGGATGAGTGGCAGTGCTGGGCGGAGTTCTGATCAGCCAACTTAGGTGCTCTTTATTGAGGTCATCTGCTGATCTGAGAACTGTAGTGGGGACTTTTAATGGCAACTCGAATCACAGGTAGTGTTACTCACTTTGTCTCCAGCTCTGTGGTGTCTCGCAGTAGTGACACCTATGCCAAAATCAGGAGATGGGGTCTCTTCCAGCCCCTTCCACTTCACATTCCTCACCAGTCAGCTGACCTCTAGTCTCTGCCCCCCACAGCCATGCTGTGAACTGAATGGGTGGCTGCGAAGAGGCTGAGTGGGCGGCCGCGGGCTCAAGGAACAGCCCAGCTGCGCGGCCATAGGCTTCAGGGACAGCCCAGCTGGACGGCCGCGAAAAAGCTGGGAGAGCTTGAGGAACAGCCCAGGATTTGGTGACCCCTGGCAAATCGTCATCCAACCCCCCAGGTTGAGAACCACTGATCTAATCAGAGAAAAGACCGTTCAATGCATAATACACCTAACACGCTGGTTCACATTCCAGTACGGGTTCCAGCATTGCATAGATCTTTTTTTTTTTTCTCCCCTCCCATCCCCCCTCATAAAAGTTGAGTATATGGAAGGGGGAACCTTACAATTATATGTTCATCAATAGGAGGTGGCAATGCTGTATGATTTATATATCTTAGGAATGTCATGTACCATGTTTACTGCAATTTGAAAGTTTTGTATTTTTTGTATGTCGAGACTTTTGATTGTTATGTATTATGTTTGTCTTTTTCTAAAAATAAATAAAAATAATTTAAAACAGTTTAAAAAAAAAAAAAAAAAGAAAAGAACTTGCAGGCAGTTCACACTGCCCTATACAAACTGCTGCGGGGGTCAATAGAAACACCCCCAGATCGGTTTGCATATTGCAGTGCGAATTGTGAATTCGGACAGTGAACACCCATGCGATTCTGAAGCGGACACAATCTGTATGGCTCATAATCCGCACAGTAGTGCGCTGCGAATCACATGCGATGTCTGACATGGCTATAGTGTTTCAGGTCACATGATCTTCTTTCCTACAGACTAATCAGAATCATTTCAATTGAAAGACACACGGTATGTGTGTTTTGGATAATTCCTAGATCATCCGATCATATTCTGTGATTCTTTGAAGGATGGTTTGATGAGATTGTTGTGTCTATGACCACCATAAGAGCAGGGCTGGCTGTACTGTGTGCAGTACATAGTATTAGAGGAAGTAGTATAGAGGGGTCAGTGGAAGTTATCAGAAGCAGAGCACGTTGTAAGAGATCAGTAGAAATGTCAGAGGCGAGGTGAGGAGGTGGGGAGGTAGAAGCCTGTCTGCTGACAGAACAAAGATAAGGAGGGTGGATGGGTTAGAGTGGGAGGAGGGAGAGCTGTCATTAGAGTCCAGTACGGGATGTACATGTCTTAGGACTGACATAAGAAGTGGGCGTGGGGGGAGATCACTAGGGGAGGGGCCAGACTAATCATTGTGCAAGTGGAGCTGCTACAGAGAAGTGTGACAAGTACAAGAGCGCACTACGGATGGCTGACAGCTGAGAACGGTGTTGGAACAACCACTGCTTTTCTAAGGAAGTGAGTACACACTTTTATCATTGTTGGCTTCAAGGGTCACCATACAGGTTACAATCAACTTTACATTTACCAAAACTATCTACTATAAGAACAAACCTAAAGTATCCAATCAGATTCTATCCAGACAGGCCCTTCCGCTACAACCTGACCATACAATCAACTTTTACATCTACCAAAACTTTGTCATATGAGGATCTACTATCTGCTTACTTTGTATCCGATTACGAAGGCCCTTCCTCTATAAGATCTATAAGGGAGATTATTCAGTCTTCTTGTGGTGAGAAACTCAAACTATGTGGTGATACTTCAGGTCACCATACAGTTACTTGATCAACTTTAGATTTCTCAAAGCAAATAGAAAAACCTACTTAAACGGTCCAATCAGGAAGGCCCATGTATAACATAATGGTTGGTACATCTATTTGGTCCATTTCAGGTCCGAATTCAGCCAAGAATTGGGGTTGGAACGGTGAACGGGGACACACCAGACACCTGCTGTGAGCCGCATGCAAAGATAATAGTGTGAACCCAGCCTAAAGGAGATTGTAGGAACATGTGATGTGTGCTGATCAATGGGAGGAAAGGTTGTTGTGTGTGTGTGTGTGTGTGTGTGTGTGTGTGTATGTGAGAAAGGGAAAAAAAAAAAAAAAAAAAAAAAATATATATGTATGTGTGTATGTATATGTGTGTGTGTGTGTGTATATATATATATATATATATATATATATATATATATATATATATATATATATAATTACACTGGTCTGATATGAATGTACAATATATATGTAAAGCGTTGCATAAGTTGACATCACTATATAAGTATCTGAAATTAAAAAAAATAAATTAATTTTACATATATCACTTTTGATTTTATGAACAATTGTGTATTAAACACAAAAGCAAACTTTTTCTTTTTTTTTTTTATCATATTGCAGCTTACCAATTCTTAAATATGGTGCCTGCATTTTGTTTTGTTTTTTTCTTTTCTTTTTTAGGCTTTCTTTTTTAGATTTTCATCAGGTGATCCAGCAAGTAGGTTTGTTGTTGTTTTTTTTTTTTTTGTTTTTGTTTTGTTTGTTTGGTTTTTTTTTAAGAACAAGCTCTTCAGCAGAATGTATCAGTTACAGGGATGAGACAAACTATTTGCCACTGGCAGGGGTGCTTACAATGATCACTTTTTTATATATTTTCATAAAACCTTTATCCCAAAAGAGGAAAACGATGTTTGCTGTAACTGATTATAAAGTGTGAGCTGGAGTTTGGCGCAATCTGCTAGTACACTCCCCCTCCCCCCAGGCTAACAAGGCTGCTGTTTGCTGTGCCTCCTGTTATCATTCCTCCAGAGCGGGGACACTCTAAGGCTGGATTCACACCTATGGCATTTTTAGTGCTTTTTGCATTTTGCAGATTTGCACTACAGAACGTGTTCCATAGGAAAGCATGTTAAATGGACTGTAGTGCAAATCTGCAAAAAGCACTAAAAATGCATAGGTGTGAATCCAGCCTAATATAGGAGATGTGTTACTGGCCAAATCACCAGGTGAAAACTGAGGGGGGAAAAAGACTAAAAGAGAAAACTGATGCGGCCACCGCATCTAATGATTGGTAAGCTGCAATATAATACATTTTTGGTTTTGGATTTAATACCACTTTAAAAAATCAATTTTCTAGTATGTTTGGCACCATATCTCATGGTTTAGAATTTTTGTTAAATTCTTGCAAAGTTTCTTACCTGGAGGTGCAACCAGTAACAGCACTAAAGCTGGCCATACATTATATAATTTTCTTATTCAGTTTCATTTAGATTTACCTTCAACTATGCAGTGTAAGGGCCTGCCTGATTGCATACAAATGGAAAGTGTTTAGGTCTGACCTCATATTATATGATTTTGGTAAATCCAAAGGAAAATTGTACAAGAAAATTGTATAATTTATGACCAGCCTAATGCTGGCCATACATGAATCCAATTATTATTGTTTTATGTATTCAGCCTGCAGGCTAATTGGTGGGGAAAAAAAAAAAATCCAAGTGCTCATTCACACTTGTAGTCATCCCCCTAACCACTATCTACCCGCCGGCCGTCAAATGACAGCTGGGTGGACGTCATATGACGGCCCTCCAGAACGACCACTCTCACGGTGATTGGTGGTGCGGTGTGTCAGTGTGACACACCGATCTCGGTAAAGAGCCTCTGATGGATCAGCCGTGTCCAATCACGGCTGATCACGATGTAACCAGGAAGAGCCGTTGATCGTCTTTTCCTCACTTGCGGGGGTTCTGTGCTGATTGTTTATCAGCGCACCCCCCCTCGGATGCCCACCCAGGACCACCAGGATGCCACCAGGACAACCAGGGATTTCCACCACACTGGACCACCAGGTATGCCACCCTAGACCACCAGGGAAATGCCAATCAGTGCCCATCCCCAATGCCTGCTAGTGATATCAATGCCATCTATCAGTGCTGCCTATCAGTGCCACCCATAAGTACCCATCAGTGCAGCCTATCAGTGCCGCCTATCAATGCCCATCAGTGCTGCATATACGATAAAAAAACACAGGTGATCAAATACCACCAAATGAAAGCTCTATTTTTGGGAACAAAATGATAACAATTCTGTTTGGGTACAGTGTAGCACGACCGCGCAATTGTCATTTAAACAGCGACAGCTGAAAATTGGCTTGGGCAGGAAGGGGGTATTAGTGCCCTGTATTGAAGTGGTTAAGGGATCTGGACCGGGTTATATACATTCCACAGAACCAATGTTGTGCAGGAACGGCAAAAATGATACACTGTCGCGTTCAGTGGGCAGTACTGGGGCATTGCAGCAACTGCATGGTAGTATGTTTGTAGGCGTTAAAACAGTGGTGATGGGGTGATATAACGCCTCCAAGGGTTAACACTGCTGTAAACTAACAGATCCCTCCATCCACACTAAGAAGCACAGATGAATGAATCTCCTGCTGAGATTATTGTAGTCTGACAGCTGCCGACTGATGGAATACAAATGTTGTACGGTTGGATGTCGACAGGGATTGGCGCTGCTCAAATATCACCCTGCTCATCAGAAACCAGCAAGCCATGCACGCTCCTTCAGGCTATATCTACACAAGTGTTTTTTAATTGCCAGATTCCTATCTGATTGCCAACTGAAGAAACTCACAAGACACGCTGACAACACTGCTGCTAATTATGAGGGAGTGGCTTAAAGGGTAACTCTACTTTCGTGGGGGGAAATAAATAGCAAGGAAAAAATATTATACTGTAGCCTATACGATTGCAACACAAGCCCCCCCCCCCCCAAGTCAAGAGTTAAGATCCAAGTCAGATTTCAGGCATCCCCTGCCACAAAAATGTCATTTGTGGTGAGATACTCCCAATAGAAACACGTCTAAAGCAGGGTTTTTTTTTTTTTTTTTTTTGAAGCACCAATTAGAGCCGGAGGCTTTAATAGGCTTCAATATAGGGTGGGCTTGGGTCACAGAGAGTGCGCTCCGAGCCCACCCAGGTGTGTTACAACAGTGAATCAGTATTCGCTGTTGTAGCACTAATCCTCCTCCCTGCCAATCGGGAAGCAGGTTTTCACACCGGTCACCCGATTGGCTGAAAAGACAGGCGATCCTATTGGACGCCCAGGAGGAGGAGCCGCCGTGATGTAGAGAGGACACAGGAGCTGCTGCACGTTGCCCATAAGAGCCCACCCATCTGCAACCAATTGTTTGCTGCCCCCCAAAAAAACGCCAGCCGCCACTGGTCTAAAGGGATGCAGACCCTGCCAATTTCCTCATTAGAGCTCTGCAGGTGCACGGCTGACTGATAATTATGAAACCACTCCCATTAGACTCACTTATCACAGAGGCAGAGAGGAACAGTGATTTCTTCAGAATAACAAAAGGTAGGAATCTGCAACAAAGGTTGTTATAATCCTTGCAATGTACATAGATCACCCAGAGGGGAATGTTTTGTTGAGGGGGAGAAGTGGAGTTACCCTTTAAGCTAGCCATACATTATACAATTCTCTTGTACAATTTCCTTTTAGATTTACATTCAACTATATAGTGCAAGTGCCTGCCTGATTGAATACAAATTGGAAGTGTTTAGTTCTGACCTTATATTATATGGTTTGGTAAATCTAAAGGAAAATTGTATAGTGTATGGCCAGCTGTAGTTTTGTCCAACACGAGGACTGTTACTGGCGGTTTCTACAGTGCTACAGTACAGTAAGATACTAAAAAGTAGATGAAGGCTCCGTTCACATATATTCAAATTGCATGAATTTTGAACCGCATCCGTTTCGCATGCCATGTGAACCAAACTGGCTTTTTATGGAGCCGGTTCACATATCTGTGGTGCAGCGGCAGTGCAAATTCACTGCAAATTTTAAAAAGAGCCCTGTTCATATTCTGAGCACTGTAGTGCAATTCAGATGCAAATACCAGGCTTATTGCCTTCTATGGGAACATGCCATCAGTTTTAAACACAAATTGAGAAAAAAAAAAAAAAAAAGTGTGGTGGTCCTCCCCCTCCAATCCATACTGGATTTTAAGATATATACATTATTTATTTATTTTTTTTTTTAAAGCGTTGCCCCCCCCCCCAAATCCATACCAGACCCTTAGAGGGGCCTTGTATGGTTTTGGGGGGGCACACGCAGTTATTTTTATCTCAACTTTTATTTCCGGCAATTCTTTGGTTTACATTCAGCTGTCAGCGGAGAACCTGCTGACAGCTGATGAGTCATCAGTTGTTAAGGACGCCCTGGTCAGCTTCTTGGCCCTCTCCTTAACGACCAACTATTGACAAAGACACCGGTGGCCACCGGCTCTGAAAATTTGCATGTGAACTGTATCTGAAATCACAGCCTAATCGCTGAACAGCTGCTTTGGAAATTTGCAGTGAAAACGGATGGGAAATTCTCACCAGACATGTGTGAACCTAGACTAAAGCCTCGTACACACGGTATGATTGTTGGCAGGGAATTGTCTGTTGACAGACTGTTGTCTTAAAATCTTACTTTTAGTACGCTCCTTTTGACAATTGTTGTCCAACTTTCGGCCAACAAATGTTGGATGACAGGCTAGTAAATTTTTGGCGGACAACAGTTTGAAGTCAGATTTTCGTATGGCCAGTACACGAATCCATCACACAAGTTGAAAGTACAAACACGCATGCTCGGAATCAATGTTCACCAAACACAAAATTAGCAGAAGGGGCCCAAAGGGTGGCGCTCAAGAGCTGAAATTCCTTGTAGTACGTCACTACGTTCGTGTTTGTTGCACTACAATTGTGTGCCGTTAGTATGCAAGACAAGATCCTGGCACACGTCCTTTTGACAAAAATCAGACGCTCGGTTGGCCAACAATTATACTGTGTGTACGAGGCTTGGTTGGTGCTGGTTCATACTGATGCGGTGTGGTAAGCCACATGTGATGCGGACAGGAATCGCACCGCATTCCTGTTCAAATCTCATGTGATTCTTTGCACTGCGATTTTGAGCACTTTTTTTTTTTTTTCTTGCACTGGAATCGGATCACATGGGTGTTCACACGGGACGGGAGAAGAATGAGAAGACCGGGCCATACCTATTTGGGTCCTGTATTGCTGGGATCAACTGCAGCTCTGCAGTATGTCTCAGTGCAGGAAGTCCAGCTGCACCTACTGTACGTGATGTTATAGTTCCCTTTTTTCTCTGACAGAAGGGACATGATGGAAAAACTGGATGGATAACAAACACTTCTAATTTCTCATTCAAACATGTGACAGCCCATGCCTCCCCTCTGAAAAGCTATCCGCAGTACACTTTTCAGAGCGTGGTTGAGCTGTCACCTTCTCAATGCCTGTTTTAACCTGAAAAGTCTAAACCCTAGGGTGTTTTTTTTTTTTTTTTTTTTTTTTTAAATACCACATTGCAACCATAAAGTGAGCATTTGCAGCATACTCCCTTAGGCCTCAAAGGTCAGGTTTGACAGGTGGTGCCGCCTATCCAGTTCTGCAGGCTGAGGTAAATCTGACATGGAATGTATATTGTTTATGTAGAATGTATATGCTCTTTCTGGCTGTAATGTTAGATTTAAGGTGGGTGCCTGGGGATTGTAAAACTGACTCAGCCACCTGTTTTTTATGACCGCCACCCATGCGAAAGAACCTAAAGGCCTGGTTCATACTAGTGCGATTTCAGATGTAACTTGGGTCCCATAGAATCGCATGGCATTGGAGATCACATTGTTTTCAATGGTGTCTGTTCACATCAATGCAGCACAGCATGAAGCGATTTTGGAAATATGCTTATCATTGGACAAAACCAAAAATGCAGAGGCATGATAATCTCATCAAAAACACTTAAAATGTATCAAAATGCAACCAAGTCGCACTGAAAATTGGGCCAAATTGCAGCCACACTGGTGTGAACCTAGCCTTACTCATTCAGTTTATTACAATATTTCCCAAACATTTCTTCTAGTTTTATGAACTACACTGTTGTTAATGGTGTGGTAAACTGCTCTGTAAAACAAAAAGAACCTAAAAACACATTGGTGTGATGCTGCAGCTGTAAAGGCCTGGCCATAGACGGCTCAAATCTCAGCCAGTTCAGCAGGACCCTGTAAGCTGAATGTACCAAGTTGATCGATTAACTTGGGTATAACCAGCCTGATGGATTTAACATGCAATTATCGCTAGCAAAAATCACTTGGCGATGGAGTCTCCCGTATCCACCCCCCACCACCTGCTGGAAGAATATAATGGCCCAGTGGGAGGGATTCCCCTGTCAACACTGTCTGTTGATGGGGGAGGAAATCAAGCAAATTTTTTCTTGCAACCTGTGCTTGCGGAAAAGAAATTCACCCTTTTTGTATGGCCTTTGTTAGATTGAGAACCAAGCAATCACATGACCACTGATCGCCCAGATTTCAGTCTGCTCAGAATTTTCAGTCTGCTCAGAATACCCACGAGACGTGTGGCCAAAACAAAACATATAAACAAAAAAAACAAAACAAAAAAAACAAATAATTTGACCTCCATGCCACAGGTAGTTCATAAACACTTCTATACGTTGCACAGATGGTACTTGTCTCCCCAACCACTTGAGTGTTGGCCTGTATATACCCTTTCATTACAAGGTCATTTTTCAGTACTGTGATAGTGTTTTAAATTGTATTTTTTTTTTTTTTAAAGTTTATTGGAATACAGATAAAGCAAGTTATACATATTAAAGTCAGAGAAATCAAACATGAAAAGAAATGACAAAGAAATAAAAATATGTTGATCATAATATAGGCAAAACTGCTGAAAAGGCTATAGCCAATGACATTTGAGTGTTAGCTCGGTGTAAACTGGGGACATAGACCTAGGAGGTGTTAAGCAGTGGGCTGCTATGTATAACTAGGTCAACAAGGAGATAGGGAGGATGAGTGATGACAGGGTGACCTGGAACTGTATGCGGGGTACTGGAGGGATTCAGGGAGAAGAACCATACTCAGAATGATCCCACACATCCCAGATCTTGTCAAACCTTTCAACAGCATCTTCTTCCATAGCTGTCATATACTCCATTCTACGTTTGTCAGTAATAGCTTGTAGAAACTGAGCTTGGTTTGGGGGGAGGGAGATGGCCAGCACAATGGAATGACTCTCTTTGCAGCTAGTAAAATATAGGAAGCAAATCTATTAGAGGTCTTTCCCAGACCCGGAAATGGGAGGCCCAGGAGGAGATGTAACGGATCCAGCGACATGGGGGACTCAAAAATTTGCTGGAGCAGAGACATCACCATGGACCAGAAAGAAACAATCAATTCACACTGCCAGAAGATATGGTAGTGAGTTCCTCTCGTTTTTACCACATCCCCAACAGAGGGGGGAGATGGAGGGGTCAAAATGATGTAATACCTCGGGGGTCCTTTACCAAAAAAATAACACTTTAAATGCTGTGTCTCTCTCTGTGCCACACATCTGGATATTTTGGACGTTGAGGTCCATATTTTGTCCCACTGTTGGAGGGAGATTGGTTGTTGTATAATTTGAGTCCATTCGCGCATGTAGGAGTGGGAGTCTACAGAGAGTGGAAGGGCCTCCTGAAGCAATTGGTATAAAGCAGATATTAGTCACGTTTGGTGGGGCCCTAGGAATAGAAGTTCCAATGTTGTTCCTTTGGAAAGGGTAAGGGATGGGGAGAGAGTTGAGAAGTAGTGGGTTATTTGGAGATAGGAATATGACATGCTTCGGGATCTGATATTAAGATTGGAAGTCTACAAAAGGGCGAAATTTACGTGTGACCGGGTGTACAAAGTGGCAAAGTTGGAACAGACCGGCCTGTGTCCAAGGGAACATTCGGGGGTGGGATAGGCTGTCGGGAATTAAGGGATTAAGGATTACATAAGGGAAAGAGGGGGACACAGGGACTAGAGGGAGAATTTGGTGTAACATGAGCGCTATATCCTCAGTGAAAACAACATAGGGCCCAAACAGAGGCTATGGAGTTTGGTATCTGAAAATAATGCAGGCGGCCATGCAAGAAAGCAGGGATGAGCCGGAAACAGAACCCATCTCTATATCCATCCACCTTCCTTTGCTTTGCTAACACGGCTGAGTGAACAGCGAACGCACAGCATTGCGCCCGCTGTTCACCTTTTTGGGCACCTATTAGAGCCTACGGCTCTAATCAGGTGCTTCCAAAAATGCCCACGTCGCTGTAATTCAGCAGCGACCATAGATAGATAGATAGATAGATAGATTCATGCAATGCATGAATCTATCTATGGTGATAGAGCGGTGCCAGGAGAGAGGGGGCAGCCCTCCTGCGCGCTTTATGGACGCACCACCACTGGATGAATAGCAGGATAATCATGTTCTCATGCACGGAGATCCAGCATTTTAAAGCATCTCTCAAAAAATTTATAACAAACATTTCACTTAATGTTTTTTTTTTTTCCCTCGGTTTGTGATCTGGCCAGTAACGCACCTTCTGTATTGGGGAGGCAACTCTCTGGGGGAATGCACACAAGCAGCCAAGCAGACAGTCGTATTGTCAGGGGAGTGTTAGATGTACTAGCAAATTTTAGATACACTAACAAACTGAAGCCAAACTCAAGCTCACACTTTATAATCATTTACAGCAAACAGTTTTTTCCTTTTTGGGTTAAAATTTTTACATGAATAAAGAAAAATTGATCATTTTTAGTCACTCCTGATAGTTTTAAGTGTTTTTTTGTCTCATCCATGTAAACTATTACATTCTGCTGGAGAGCTTGAGCTTGTGAAAAACACAGACTTGCTGGCTAGATTACCAGAAAAAGAGCCTAAAAAAAATGAATGCAGCCATCACAAAAATTGGTAAACTGCAATATAATAAATGTTTGCTTTTGGGTTTAATACTGCTTTAACCACTTGCCAATCGCCTACCGCATATTTACTGCAGCAGGTCGGCTTTTATTGTGCAAAATCGCGTATCTGTACACCGATCTCTGTCTTCACCAAGTCAGAGCAAACCCCCCCACACACAGTTAGCAAGCACTCCCTAGGAGCACACTTAACCCTTTGCCCCTGATGTTAACCCCTTCTTTGCCAGTGTCATTAGTACAGTGACAGTGCATCTTTTTAGCACTGATCACTGTATTAGTGTCACTGGTCCCCAAAAGTGTCAAAAGTTTCAGTTAGGTGTCCAATTTATCCAATAGCAATGTCAGTCCCGCTAAAAATCACTGATCGCCGCCATTACTAGTGAAAAAGAGAAAAAAAAAATTCTATAAAAACATTCCATCGTTTGTAGACACTAACTTTTGAGCAAACCAATCAATATACGCTTATTTTTTATTATCATATATTTTTTTTTACCAAAAATATGTAGCTTTATACATATTGGCCTAAACTGATGAAGAAATAATAATGTATTTATTTATTTATTTTTTTTACTTGGATTTGTTTTATAGCAGAAAGTAAAAATATCTTTTAGAAAAAAAAAAAAATCAGTGCTCCCTTTTTTTTTTTTTTTTAAATCTTGTTTATAGCACAAAAAATAAAAACCGCAGAGAGGATCAAATACCAAAAGAAAGCTCTATTTGTGGGAAAAAGGGACATCAATCTTATTTGGGTACAGCTTCGCAAAAACCGCGCAATTGTCAGATAAAGTAATGCAGTGCCGTATTGCAAAAAGTGGCCTGGTTATGAATGGGGTAAAACCTACTGGGGCTGAAGTGGTTAGACGTCAGAAAGTGAAAAAGCCGTTAAATAAGTAACATCAGGCCATTCAATATATAATGCCTTTCTATCTCTGGAGCAGAGAAGAGTTTTTTTAGGAATCATTCAGACAGGTGACGTGACCCATTCTGCGTGCTAAGCAGCTGTCTTCTGTGTCTGCATCTACCCCAGGGGTGCATGCAGGCAGCCTATATAAGTGGATGCAGACACGGAAGACACCGGCTCAATATGCATAAAGAGTCTTGGTGCTTATCTGATGGAGCCCTTAACGTGATTGTAAAGTCTTGTTTATTATTTTTATATAAAAAAATAAATAAAACTTTTATACTTGCCTTCTCTGTGCAATGGTTTTGCACAGGGCTGCCCAGATCCTCCTCTTCTCAGGTGCCTCTTCTGTGCTCGCGGCCCGGCCCTCCTGTTGAGTGCCCCCACAGCAGAAGCTTGCTATGGCGGCACCCAACCCGAGATGCAGCTCTATATGTCCATTCAGACACGGAGATGCGGTTCGGTCCCGCCCCTTCTCTCCCCTGATTGGCTAACTGACTTTGACAGCAGCAGGAGCCAATGGCGCCGCTGTTGTGTCTCAGCCAATCAGGAGGGAGAATCCCAGTCAGCTGAGATAGTCGAGGACATTGCTGCACAGAGATGGGGTTCGGGTAAGTATTTGGGGGGGGGGGGATGGGGGAGCTGCTGCACACAGAATGCTTTTTATCTTATAGCATATACTGCATTAAGATAAAAAACCTTCTGCCTTTACAACCCCTTTAACCACTTGCCGTCCTGCCCACTGTAATTTTACTGTGGATGGGTGGCACAGCCAGGCACAAACATGTACGTTGATGAGTACGCAGCGTGCCACTCCCATGACCACTGTGTCCACCAGACACAGTGAATTGTTGCTCCCTATACAGGGCCGCTTTGAACGGCTGGGGTATCACATGATCACAATGTAAACACAACTGTGAGTGATGGGTTTCATTTATAACAATTGTGCTTAATATTGTAATGGTGTAATTGGCCTACAGCTATCACATGGTACCTGGGCCAGTCACAGCACCCTATACCATGTGGTAGCTGTGGTCCAATCACAGCACACAGTAGTAATCACTGTTGTTGTGCATGTAGCCAATTCATTCAAAACATAAACATTTTTTTTTTAAGGAAATTGATGTTAAAAAAAAAAAAATGTTTTGATCATACGGTCACCAGTCAGTATAGCCGATCACCGCCACACCATATGATGACACTGTACTGCACTGGTGACAGTATGTTAAAAATAATAGATACATTTTATTTCATCATTTTCCAAAAAATTGTGACAAAAAAAAAATTACAACTTGCCATGCCTCTAACTAAATACCTCCAGACTGTGTACTTTCCACTTTTGGCAGTATTTGTACTATCCAGGCATTTTAAGTCCCTCAAGAAATAAGATATTCAGTCAGTACATCAAGACTGATCAATTTAAATTATATATATATATATATATATATATATATATATATATATATATATATATATATATATATATATATATATATATATATATATATATATATATATATTATATTTTCTACTTTCTGTTATAAAACATATCCAATAAAATCAAATGTTTTTGGAAATTCAGGCCAAAATGTATCCTGTTACATTAAAAAAATAAATAATATATATATTTTTTTTTAAACTTTTCCATCTTTTTTCGTTTTATATAGCAAAAAAAATTAAAGCTCACTGGTGAGCAAATATCGCCAAAAGAAAGCTTTTTTGTGAAAAAAAAAAAAAAAAAAAAGATATAAATTTGATTTGGGTACACCATTGCATGACTGTGCAACTGCCAGTTAAAGTAGCACAGTGATGAATAGCAAAAAAAAAGCCCTGGTCATGAAGGGGGTAAAATGTTCCGAAGGTCAAGTGGTTCAAGTAGTGCAGAGAGAACAATTTTAGCCCAGGTTCACACTGCAGCAGGTTAGAAATCATGCGAGTTCAGCTGAACTTGCATGATTTCAACCCGGCAATGCAGACCAACTTCAGGGGCGATTTGACAGACATCTATGCGGGTTCATGCACAGATGTCTATACAAATCGCCCCCTGAAGTCGCTAAAAGTAGTACAGAAACTCATTTTGAGAATCGGGGCAGCGCTGCTGTGATTCAGAAGGTGCATTAGCTGGCAATTTGACATGTCCAATCGCTCCAATGTGAACCTGGGCTTAAAGTAATGAGTGGCCCATGGGCATCTACTGAAGTTGGATGCGTATTGTGCCTGCATGCATATTTACAAACCTAGCAGGGACACTTTTTTGGCTGTAGGCGGAGTCTTGTTATAATTAGGGGCGGGGCATCTATTTGTGGGCGTGGCACAGGGGAAAAGCAAAAATGCGGCGAAAAATGGTCATGGTTTACGTGAAATATTGGGCGTGTCTTAAATGGGCGTGGCTCAAAGGGGGTGTGGTTAGAGTCTGAGATTAATGAGGGATGGAGAGGGAAAGGGGGGGGGGGGAGGGATGGAGGGACAGCAGCCCCAGATCCTACACAACAATGGAAATATGTGTATTTTAGAAAGTTAAACAATCAGCAGATAAAGATACTCCAAACACCTGGTGTTAGCACTTCAATCATCCTGGCACCATGGTTGTTATGGTGTCAGGATGATTGAAGCGCATTATTTCTATTAATACATTGTAATATAAAATGAAATCATTCAACTCACCATAATGCCGAATCAGTGGGATCCCTGAGCGTGTCACCTGCCACGTCGCCTGCCACCAGCCGTCCGTCCTTGCATCAGGTGCCCCCAGCAGAGTCCGTCCTTGCATCAGGTGCCCCCAGCAGAGTCCGTCCTTGCATCAGGTGCCCCCAGCAGAGTCCGTCCTTGCATCAGGTGCCCCCAGCGGAGCCCCCCCCCTCACATCAGGAGTCCCCAGCGGAGCCCCCCTCCCCACATCAGGAGTCCCCAGCAGGTCTTAGTAGGAGGGGGTATACAAAATACTGTCTCCCTCCGCCGGCCGCATGGTTACAATAGAACCCCCGCCCCTTTCCATAACAGACCGGCAGGGGGTAGGCGGAGCGGGGCGGAGGGTGGGTGGCAACGCAGGAGCTTCGTCTAGCCCCCCAGCCGTCTTCCTGGTCGGCGGCAATGTCTCAGCCGGCCGCGGCAGGCAGAGGCGGCGAACCGGCAGGCAGAGGCGGCGAAAATACGCGAAGAACCGGATTTCTCTGGACATTTCCCGGGAAACAATAAAATCGGGAATAGAGTCTAAATCCCGGGAATGTCCAGGGAAATCCGGGACAGTTGGTAACTATGCCAACACTGTGGTGGGTTATGTTTATACTAAAAAGGAGTTTATTCTGTTACTATTAAGCAATAAAAAAAAAAAACGGTCCATGTAGTGTATGATGATTATAGTTTATTGCAGTCAGATAAGAGGATGACTAATTCTGCTGTACCTTGCACAGTACTTTTGTCCAAAGGCAGTTAATGTATCAGTGACAGTTTACTTAGTACACAGATAAACAACTGTAGTAGTAACATGTCTTTTTAAATTACATTGGTTTATGACTTATGTGCATTAGGTGCACACCACACCTTATGTCCCGAGGGATTCCATTCTTGGTAACTCTATAGCAATTTATGCAACGCTTTACATACCTGACATTCACAGTCTCTGCCTTCAAGGAGCATACATTCTAATGCCCCGTACACACGGTCGGATTTTCCGATGGACAATGTCCGATCGGAGCGTGTTGTCGGAAATTCCGACCGTGTGTGGGCGCCATCGGACATTTTCCATCGGATTTTCCGACACACAAAGTTGGACAGCAGGAGATAAAAATTTTCCGACAACTAAATCCGATTGCGTCAATTCCGACCGTGTGTGGCCTGTTCCGACACACAAAGTGCCACGCATGCTCAGAAGAAATTCCGAGACGGGACAGCTCGTTCTGGTAAACTTAGCGTTCGCAATGGATACAGCACTTTCGTCACGCTGCAATGTTAAAAATGGTTTAATACAGCGTACTCTCTTCTTCTTTATAATGTGACAAGAATTAAGTCGTTTTGCTGCTCATATTCACACACACTTCTCACAAACTTCTTTCGTTACTATTTATCGGGATTCCCTCAATATATTTTGATTTCTCACATCTGACAACATATTTTTGTATATTTTAATTTTTTTTTTTGCCTTTAATGTAGAATCTTTTTTTGTGTTTCTCTTTTTTTTTTTTTTTTTTTTTTTTGGTGATTTTGATTTGTACTCCCGAAAATGTTTGTGTGTTTTTTGTGACAAGTTCCCACAACACCATTGATATGTTGTTCTATTTAATCTGTAGGAGATTGTTTGGTGTTGTTGTCCCTTGTTAATTTCACATTTTATGTTAGAAATGTACCTGAATCGTCACCAACAAACTGTCCTTTTTGGATGAAAACACACACAGGAGAGTAGAATTTACCTAAAAAAACTTTATTAAGGGGCCACAACTATAAAAAAACAAAGAGGGAGGCAACGCTGGAGAAACTGCAGAAGTGGGCGAAGCTTTGGACCCCCAGGGCAGACATCAATTATTTAAAAGCAAAATTGGTGGCCTGAGGAGTCCTTATCTAAGGGAGGGCAGTCTGGTCCAGAACTCCCAGAGATCCGGAAAGCAGCAGATGACATCTGTGTCCCCAGGCTGTGGTCATACGAGAGACTGCAGCTTCTGTCAGACCAGACTGAACCCAGGGCAATCACTCTTTGGTCTTCCTTCCACGCTTCCTTACAGGCTTTGGCTGTGGTGGTGGAGTTGTGGCAGCAGGAGGAGGAGGAGGATCGTCCATCTCAATGACATCCGTCTTGGGTGTCAGTTCCCCACTCTCCCCCTTACGTAGGACTTTATAAATCAGGTCCTCAGAGAGCTTGCGTTGGCCCTCCTGCATGCCCTGCAATTTGGTGGCAGCCATGCAGGCAAAGGCCTCTGCAGGACTGGGGAAGGCTCTGAGGGACGCAGAAGCCTCCTGGATCAGCCTGTATGCTGAATCCTGCACAGGACTGGGAGTGGCCTTCCTGGCCCTTTTGTATGGCAGGCGGAGGGGAGGAACCTGAGACTCAGTCAGGCTGCGACTTGTCCCCGCCTCCTCCTGGCTGCCACTAATCCCCGCCTCCTCCTGGCTGCCACTAATCCCCGCCTCCTCCTGGCTGCCACTAATCCCCGCCTCCTCCTGGCTGAGGTCTTCCTGTGTATGAAAAAGGGACATAGTTTTAGTATTTTTTTCATCAATCACACACAATTTTCACCTCCTGACTGCTGCAAATTGAATGTTAACAAATATAACAGACTATCCTTCTGAGCCCAGCATTTTTCATTCTTGTCCCAATTTTGGGTGCCCACTACTGTCTATTGATATGTAAAACACTTTTTTTAATCAGCAATTAATGATCAATAATAACATCTAGTAAACATCATTTATTTATTGCCCAGAAATCTGTCGAAGAATGCTATACCTGACTCCAGCTGGGCTCCTCCACTTCTTCCTGGCTGGAAGGCCCAGGTTGGACATCGGAAGCCTCAGCTGGTATGGAAGGAAGCGTGGAAGGAAGGGTGGAAAGGGATTCCCTGACTTCAGTGTGGTCTGACAGAAATCGCAGTCTCTCGTAGTACCACAGCCTGGGGACATAAACGTCATCTGCTGCAGCTCCGGACCTCTGGGAATCCGTGACCTTCTTGCGCTCCCTAAGATACGTGCTCCTCAGGCCACCAATTTTAGCTTTTAAATAAGGGATGGTTGCTGTGGGGACCACCGGCTTCACCAACTCCAGCAGTTTCTCCAGTGCTGCCTGCCTCTTCTGTTTGTGATTATAGTGGGGGTGTCTCACCTGCCACAGACAGGGCAGCTCCCTGTACTTATCAATAAACAGGGGCAGGAAATTGTGGTCGTTGAACCCATCCATTTTCTCTGCAAGACACAACACAAGACAAACCCTAATGTCAGGCAAAACTCCCCTAATCTTGTTACAATATAGGCTTCCATTTCGAAGCAGTATAGGCCCGAGTTTAGATCCTACCTTCGTTAGCACGATCGGCGTCTCCGATGCTCCTTCCTCCGCTCACAGATCGTACGTAAGACGCGCGCGTGTTACGATTTATACACACTGCGCATGCATATAACTCCGCCCGCCCCTGACGTTCTTTCTAGTCTATTCCCGCCCCTTTTCGTTTGGCGCAGTGGGGGAAGAGCACATGGCGGATAGACAGCAGGATCGTGCTAATTGTAGCAACGAGGAGGAGGAGGAAAGGCCGGAGCCTGAAAGGTCCCGATCCAGAAGGAGATTAAAGGACTCAAATATGTCCTTTGGGGAGATGTTGGAGATGGTGGACATCCTGAAGAAGGCCGACTATGATGGAAAGTATGGGCCTTACCCCAACCCCAATGTCCGAAAGGCCAAGATCATGGCGAAAGTGGTCAGGAGTCTGCACCGGAAATTCCGGGTACGACGATCAAAAAATCAGCTCAGGAAGCGGTGGTCGGACCTGAAATTACGAGAACATGAGCAGTACAGAAAGATCCGGAGAGTGCTGCAAAAAAGTAAGTAGTTGTGCTGTGTTCCTATTCTTTTTGTGTTTATTACGTTCGTGCTGCTCCATTTGCTTTTAGGAACTGTTGTACAGTTTAAAATGGCAACTTTCATGTTCATGGGCACATTATTCGTTCGGATCACACATTTTTATTTCGGACTATAAAATACCATTGTTTAGGCCATATGCATTTGGCCACCATTTTGACGCCCTATACTTGGCTTCAAAGAATTGGGTTGTGTAGATGGCTTTGTTACTAGAATGAAATGCAAACTAGATTGTGTGTAAGGAGAGGACACCGAGCAGCTGTTTTCACATCTGGACACTGGAGCACTAGTGTGGGACCCCAGAACACCATTTTTATTAGGGGGGGGGGCACACAGGTGCTCCAGTGTATACTATAGGGGGGTCTCCATCTGTGAAGCTTGTACCAAACAGGTAAAGTATTGCAGCTTGACAAAGGACACTAAAAAAGCTACATCTTGGAACTCGGCTAAAATAGATAATTGTACCCCACTTCCAAGCAATGTTTCATCTTTATAGTTCTGACATTAAATATCTGTGTGCTAATTATACCATTTTTGTTTTACATAGGGGAGAAAAGACTCGGAGGACACCCCTCATCCGAGGAGACCAGAGCCCCCCCCCTCTGGAAGAAGGGGAAATCCCCCCCAACACAAGCTGAGCAGGAGGAAGAAGACGTGGTGGAACTAGTCACCACAACAGGTGAGTGTCTGCAACCACAGGCTCAGATAAGAGATGGATGGCGGCATTTTTTTGGAAACCTAATTTATTTTGGGGTTCCTCTCTTTTTAGGTGATCGTGAGGTTGTGGATGAAGATCCTTTCACATCCGAAAGTGCCCAGATCCTGATCGGGGAGATCATGGGGTGTAATTTACAATTGGAAATCATCAAGCAAAACATCAATGATGTTATTCCAAAATATAAAAACATCATTGATGTTTTGGGGCGAGTTTAAAACCCCTCCAAATCACTTTCTTCTTTTGTCTGCTACAATGTGCGAAATGTTTTTGTGATTTTTTTCCCAAAGCCAAATTTGGAGGATGCACACAGTGTGTCAACATGTGCTATCTGCCATCACGGGAGATCAATGGACGCGTTTTGGGGGTGCAACCCCTTCCTCAATAATAAAGTAGCGGTGAGGAAGGGCTTTCTCCCCCAAAACACATCCTTTCATCCCCCATGATGGCAGATAGCACATGTTGACATTGTGAAATTTGTGTGCATCTTCCAAATTTGGCTTTTCCTGGGGTGATTTCCCCCCATCTGAACGCAATATCAAACACAGTTCTTAAACACTCATGTCTGATATTGCCTTCAAGTTCTACCAAATGTGAACTTTGTAAGATCAAGATTTGTGTCTTTCTTGTGGGTTTTACACAGGCCTGTTTTCTATAAAATGCACATTTTGATTTTGGATAATGACACCACAAAAATTGTTATACAACAAACATGTCGGTTTGTCAGAAAAACCTTTGGTAAATGCACATGTGATTGTGCAGGTATTAAAAAGATTGTTCATCAAGAATGTGTGGATTATTGTCTCAACGCTACAACACTTTTGGGGTGATGTAATTGTTGTTTTATGAGAAAATGGGGGTTATTTCCTAAGGGGAAATCCACTTTGCACTACAAGTGCAGTTTCAGTGCAGTTGCAAGTGCACTTGTAGTGAAAAGTGTCTTTGCATTTAGTAAATAACAGCCAACAGTGCTTTGTATAAGGTTACACAATCACAACATTTTCTGGACTCCACACATTTCTGTCAGGGTCAGCTAAAACAAACACAAGCAGTAAATGTCCACAAAGAAGAGCCTGGGGGGAGATGCCTGTCGAGAACTTGAGGTCCTGCAGGCTTCTCCCTGTGGCCAAATACCGCAAGGTAGCGACCAGCCTCTGCTCCGGAGTGATGGCTTGCCTCATGCAGGTATCCTGCCTGCTGATATAGGGGGTCAGCAAAGCCAACAAACGGTGAAATACGGGGTCCGTCATCCTGAGAAAGTTCCTGAAATCATCAGGATTATTCTCACGGATCTCACGGAGCAAAGGCATATGACAGAACTGGTCACGCTGAAGCAACCAATTCTTGGTCCATGAACTCCTCCCCACCCTGTTCATGGACTGGACTTGTGTCAAGGTCAGGACCCCAACACCAAGCCCCTGCACAGCACGAACTCTACGAGGAGTACGTATACGAAACATGGCTAGAAAACAGTCGGCTGCTCAGAACGAAGTAACAGAACGCACTGAAGAACAGCAAGGCCTGTGAAGAGCGACCTGAAAACCAGTAACGAACGAACAAGAATACAATGACTACCTAAAGTCACGCGGAACTTGCTGCACGCACTGAAGAGCAGATACAAACCCACAAGCACAAACTGAACGGCAGAAAACGATCTGAAAGCCACGAGTCTGAAAAAGCGCGAATCGTCTCTCACCAAACTTTTACTAACACGAGATTAGCAAAAGGAGCCCAAAGGGTGCCACGCTTGGTTCTGAACCGGCCTTTTCTAGTCTCGTCGTACGTGGTGTACGTCACCGCGTTGTTGGCGATTGGAAATTCCGACAACTTTGTGCGACCGTGTGTAGGCAAAACAAGTTTGAGCCAACATCCGTCGGTAAAAATCCTAGGATTTTGTTGTCGGAATGTCCGAACAAAGTCCGACCGTGTGTACGGGGCATAAGGCTTCTCTCTCACATGTGTCTATAGGATCAATTTAGACAGGAGCCAGTTAAGCCACCAGCATGTCTCCATGCCAATTTCAGACCGAGGACCCCGGTGCTGCAAAGCAAATGGTCTAACCACTAAACCACTGCGTTGCCCAATAGATGTTAATGGGTTGTGAAAGAAGAGGGTTATAGTACTGACAAGAGGTAGTCAGAGAAATATGAACATTCAGCTACAAATCTAGACAGAGTTTCTACAATATTTTAAATATCCCAATTAAGTGGATGATGGGTCCCCCTTAAAGGGTAATTCCAGTCAAAAATGAAATTGTTCCTATTCATAGTATGTTAAATATCTTTTATCTTTTAATATTATTCATTTTCTGGCTAGCTGATTAGCTTAGAAAGTCTTATCGAAGCCAGACAATCAGCTTCTTCCTGTGCTTCTTCAGGGTCAATGCTATCGCCTTTTTATCTGAATTTTCTAAGCTGTCTTTCACTTCCTGAAAAGGTTGTCAGTAGTTCTTAAACAGGCATGCCTAGACCTGCCCGGCCCAGCCCCACCCCCACCCCCATCCCTCCTATCCTTCACAGAACATGATCTCCTCCTGTCTTCATTGCCCTGTTTTGGCCAGCATTTGAGAGAGAGAGCGATATTATGCTCACGCCCCATGGTTCTAGTAGCACATAACACACACTGTAAGAAACTGAGATTACAATGCAACATGCTGCAGATTTTCTACAGTGTACAACCACTTGGTTGTTTCTGCATGGCACTGTGATGGGCAAGGTGTGGCACATGCCCAGCTGCTGTGAACAGCAGAGTGAGTTGGGGAAGAAATGATACGTTACCAGCGCAATAGATGAAAGAAATAAGGCACAAAGGAATATTTTTTTTTTTTTGCAAGTTTGGAAGGATACAGATCTATTGCTCATTACATGTGAGTAATGAGTTTAAGGCTCCATTTCCACTAGTGCTACTTGTCATGCAACTTTGGACACAGTCGCGTGACAAGTCCCATTGATTTCAATAGCACCAGTTCCCATCTATGCGACTTTGAAAATCAGCAACTTTGAAAAGGTGCCTGTATTACTTTGATGTGACTTTTGATGCGACTTTGATCCAGAGAGTAAAGTTGGATCAAAGCTGCACTCAGTCGCATTCTAAATCGTGCAACTTTGGAGTCTCACTAGTGGAAACGTAGCCTAAGGCTAGAGTGTGACTTTGATGCAACTTTACACTCTCTGGATCAAATATGCATCAAAGTAGTACAGGTACCTTTTTAAAGTCGCATAGATGGGAACGGGTGCCATTGAAATCACTTGTCATACTAGTGGAAACGGATCCTTAGTCTACGTTTCCACTATTGCGACCCCAAAGTCGCGAGATTTAGAGTGTGAGTTTAAGTGTGGCTTTGATCCAACTTTACACTCTCTGGATAAAAGTCACATCAAAACTTTGCAGGTACCTTTTCAAAGTGGCTGATTTTTCAAAGGCGCATAGATTGGAACGGGTGCCATTGAAATCAATGGGCTGTGACTTGTCATGCGACTTTGTGTGTTCAAAGTCGCATGACAAGTCTCACTAGTGGAAACGTAGACTGTAGACTAGGAGCTGAGACCCCGGAGCACTTCCAGCTACACTGACAGTCCCGTCCCCCCCATGTCCAGCTCCCTTCTCCTATGGTAGTCCTGATTCAAAGCTCAGCAGCACTATACTGTATGTGCGCTGCACCACCTAGCCCCCCATGTTCTCATAAATTAGGATGTACAATGCATCCTTACTGATGAGAGAACACTGGGCAGAAACCTATGATCAGCTTCTCCCATCCTGTATACACCCACTGGCTACACAGGAACAGTGTCCCTCCCAGGAAGTGATGTCACTAGCTTTCAGTAACCACACCCACTGGCTGCTCTTAGACTCAGAAGAAAGAGGAACTGAAGTCATGTGACAGCACTGCATACTGCAAAATAAAGGTAGAAAAACTGGGATTTCTTTCATTTTGTGGCATAAGGCTGAACTTGGCTCACATTAATGCTTGCAGGGGAGAATTTAATTATTAGTGTTTACTTACGCTTTAAATGACCATACTTTAGCCTGGAAAATCATGGTCGATCATGGTCACCTTGGAGCGAGGGCCCAGATGACACAGGGAGGTGGAAAGGTAGAATGGGGAAGATATTTGCTCCGTTAAAGGGTTAACTCCACTTTCGTGGGAAAAAAATAGCAAATAAAAAAATGAATATAGCATGTAAAATTGCGACAAAAGTCATATTGTAATTGAATGTTATTAACTTCTTGCCGACCAGCCGCCGCAGTTTTACTGCGGCAGAATGGCACGGCTGGACGAAACCACGTTGCCTTACGTCACTTTGCCTTTGGCCACTAGGGGCACGTGTGCCCGGAGCTGATGCGAGTGCCTGGCAGATGCGATGACCGCCGGGCACCCGTGATCGCTCGTGACAGAGTGAGAACCGGGATCTGTGTGTGTAAACATACAAATCCCGGTTCTCTCAGGGGAGTAGAGACAGATTGTGTGTTTATACTATGTATGAACACCGATCTCTCTTCCCCTAGTCAGTCTCATCCCCCCCAGAGTTAGAACACACCTAGGGAACACAGTTAACCCCTTGATTGCCCCCTAGTGTTAACCCCTTCCCTGTCAGTGACATTTATACAGTAATCCGTGCATTTTTATAGCACTGATTGCTGTACATAATTGTCAAAAATGTCCGATCTGTCCGCTGTAATATCGCAGTACCGATTAAAAATCGCAGATCACCGCCATTACTAGTAAAAAAAATAAATAATAATAAAAATGCCATAAATGTATTCCCTATTTTGTAGACGCTATAACTTTTGCGCAAACCAATCAATATACGCTTATTACGATATATGTGTGGGGAAAAAATGTAGAAGAATACATATTTGTCCTAAACTGAGGGAAAAAAAATGTTTTGTTTTGGGTTTTTTTTTTTTTTGGTTCTTTTTTTTTAATTTTGGGATATTTATTATAGCAAAAACTAAAAGATTGTGTTTTTTTTTTTTTTTTTGTTTTTTTTTCAAAATTGACGCTCTTTTGTTTTATAGCGCAAAAAAGAAAAACCGCCAAAAGAAAGCTCCATTTGTGGGAAAACAAGGACGTCAATTTTGTTTGGGTACAGCGTAGCACGACCGCGCAATTGTCAGTTACATCGACGCAGTGCCGTATCGCAAAAAATGGCCAAGTCATTGAGCAGCCAAATCTTCTGGGGCTTAAGTGGTTAAAGTTTGAAAAAAAAAAAAAAAAAAAAAACCTGGACCGCGCCGATTGGCTACCATGTACAACTGCACCAGATTTTGCACTCTCCAGGTTTTAATAACACAACCCCACTGTTTTTTGCCTGCGGGTTGGGGAACAGAAGTGATTAGCATGCATTCCCTGGCTTGCATAAGTGTAAACCTAGCTTAAGCATATATCAGGAAACCTAAAGGCTGCTTGCACACAGGACGCCTAAACATGCCATGTTTTTAGGCATTCAGGCTTTTTTTTTTTTTTACTTCTCTAAATGTAGCCAATTGTTTTTAATGGGCTTGTACATGCAGGTGCATAAACTAGAGATGTGAATGATGGAAAAAATTATTTTGTATGGTTTCTGATTCATTAGTTTCATTAGTTAAGTTATTAAAAATTTAGTTTTGTCATATTCGTTTTTGGAATCCATTTTGTATATTTGTTCTTTTCAAATCGATTCAAAATCAATTTGAAAATTAAACCTATTGCAATAAACACAGTAAGGTGTAAAAGTGCAATAAGATGATGATTCCTACTTGGGCTGCTAATTAGAATAGAATAAAATAGAATAGAAAATAAAGGAATAGAATAAAAGCATAGAAAATAATAAAATAGAACAAGTATAGCTGTCTTCCGAAATGCAATTGATTTTTTTTGACGGCTATATTCTTTCTATTTTCTTCTGTTCTGTTCTATAGAGCAACCCAAGTAGGAATCATCATCTTATGTCACTTTTATACTTTACTGTATTTATTGCAATAGGATTCAAATTCATTTTCAAATGTGAATAATTTATTTTGGATTAGTTGAAATTCGTTACTATTGTGGTTCGGAAAATCGGATACATCCAACTCTCCGAATTATGAACATTTTGTCCAAATTTTGATTCATAACTAAATGAATGCAAATATGCACAAATGTTACACAGACCATCTATGTGTTTTTTTTTTTTTTTTCTGCCAGGAATATCTAATTTTCATACATCAGTACTGTGTGCAAGTACCCAAAGAGTCAGCGTTTCCTCCCTCCTCCTGGCAGCCAATCCGATATCTCTTTTCAGCCAATCAGGTGAAGGGTCTCATGACCCACTTCCTGATTGGCCGGGAGGAGGATCAGTGCGAGAATAGCAAATATTAATTTGCTATTCTGGCACAACTGGGTGGGATCGGGGCACAGTGCTCTGCGCCCCGAGCTCACCCTTTTTTGAAGCCTATTAGAGCCTCTGGCTCTAATCACGTGATTCAAACCCCCCAATTGGAATCCATGGTCCAGCGCCCTGTATGTGGATCAGAGGGCCGGATGCATGAATGGGGGGGGAGGGGGCGGCGCCCGTGTGCCCCTAATGGAAGGGCCGCCACTGCCTCCATACATTTCTGAAGTCCTAACCACTGATCGAGCTGAATTGTGCACTAGATAAGCAGACACCTCATGTGCTCCAGCCTCAAACATAATGCATCCAATTTTGAAACAGGGAAGCGCAGTCAATAGTTCTGTTCTGTTCACATATCATTAGGAGGAATTCACATGAAATATACTTTTTATACTAAGTGCATGTGTGCTGAGTAATATTTAGGTGTAATGCTTCCAGTTATTTATTACCTTTCACAGAACGCCTGGTACTCCCCCTTACAATGCTTTTATCTGCTTTTCTTCCCCAGGAGAACAGCGCCATCTTTGTTCAGGCATCATCCAGGTTTAGCATCAACTTCCTGAACTGAGATGCTGGCTCAGAGATGACAAAGTCATGTAAATCCTGGTGCTTGTGCAAGTTGTTCTTCAATATCGGACACAGGTCAGTCCCCTGCTGCAGCCCTTTACCTTGTTAGACTCCTTTCACACTTGTGAAACTTGGGATACGACTTGTGAGACCCCAAGTTGCAGGACATTCAATGTATTTCTATGAGAGCCATTCTACTGGGACTAAAGAAGTTGCTGAAACCTCAGAAAAGGTTCCTGCAGTACTTTGGTTCAAATAACCTAACCTGGTTTGGTCCGAACCTAATCAAGTCCAGTACCTTTCAGCACAGATCAGAGGTTTGATGAAGGGACTTTTGGAGCTCCTGAAACGTGTTTGTTTTTTCTTTTGCGTAAATAAAGTAGAAGTCCACCCTAACGGTAAAATCTCTGCATCTACAGACATCCACGGTCTAACACTAACCTATCTAGCCCTGTAAAAAAAGAAATCGGTATACTTGCCTTTTCTGCAGCCTATCCGACCCGATCCCACGCTGAGCTGTCAGCCACGGGTTCGCTGTGGAGGCGGGTGCAGAGGACACGTCCGACAACGGAAGCCCCATTGTAAGTATATTGATGACATCACTTCCCATTCATTTCACAGCTGTTGTCAGCCATGTCCTCTGCAGAGCTTCAACCGCTGGAGACCGGATTGGCTTAAAAAAATGGTAAGTATACGTATTTCTTCTTTACAGGTCTAGATAGGTTAGGCTTTTATTGTGAATGTCTGTAGGTGAGGGATTTAAGTTTTAGGGTGGACTTGCACTTTGTTTGGATTCCTCATGCTTGGTGCGGTGTTCCTTATTTTCCAAACCCCAAACTTCACTCTGTTTGAAAAAAAAGTCTAAGTTAGCTGCTACAAATACTGTAGCTTATGATGCTTACCAGATCACAGACACAGTTCTTTGCAAGGTTTCAGCTTTCCCGATTAGGATATGGGAGTTGGCTGTGGCTTCATGAAGTCTCACAGCTAGCTCCCCACTGCGCATGCATAAGGCATGATAGTACCTTGAGACCGATCCCGTAGCCTCCTGGGATGTATGATTTGGTTTCCAGGAGGCTTCAGGCAGAACAGGGGGTTGAAGTAATTCTCATCTAGGAGAGAATTGAGGAAGTGGGCATGGTTGATGTACCACCCAAAAAAAAAGCAGTATATAGGGAGAGATTTACTAAAACTGGAGCACACAGAATCTAAATCAGCTCTGCATAGTAACCAATCATCAAGCTTTGACAATAAGCCTAGGCTCACATTGGAGTGATTTGTCATGCGATTTGAGAGATCAAATCGCATGACGAATCACAGCCTATTGGAAGCAATGACACTGTTCCAATCGGTGTAACACCAGTTTTGCGGCGCCGCACCAATTTGCAAAAGTAGTTCCTGCACTACTTTTTCCGATTTCAGGTGTGACTTCAATAGACATCTCTGTGGCTTCATGCACAGATGTCTATCAAGTAGCACCTGAAATCGTGCTGACCTTGCTACTGTGAAATCTCGCTGTAAAAAGTAGCAAACAACGTGGATGAATAAATCTCCCATTACTGCTATTTTATTCTCATGTAGGGATGTATATATAAAATGTAGCAATTTTCCCAGTGAAAATGCATGTACATTTGTTCTGTACAAATGGGGCAAAAATGTAATGTTAGTCTATTTCTTATGCTGGCCAAAAGTTTTTTTTCATTGATTTAAAATGGAAAATACTTTGCCACTAGATGGAAGTATCATGGGGATTTCGTATGCTATTTATCACCATGTAGTGGCCAAATTTGGTATTTTCTCTTTAAGTCAATGAAAAACATTCGGACAGAACAGGAAATAGACCACCGTATATACTCGAGTATAAGCCGACCCGAATATAAGCCGAGGCACCTAATTTTACCACAAAAGACTGGGAAAACTTTTTGACTTGAGTATAAGCCTAGGGTGAGAAATGCACAGCTACTGTAAGTGGAAAAGAGGGTCAACATTGCCCATTTGCAGCCTCACTATGCCCATTTGCAGCCATAGGTCCCCCGAACTTCAAACTCGGTAGTTAAGGGTTCCTAGATGCCCCCTAGCTGCAGCCAAAATTTGGGGTCTCTGGACCCGAAGGGTCCCGAAATGACATTGCTGCAGATGGACACAGTTGACCGACTTTGGGGCCCCGTATCACGGGGCCACCTAGTGCTAGGAACCCCAAATTTGGTGTGCAAACCCAGGGTCCTAGCACTAAGTGGCTCCGAGATACGGGGCCTCAAAGTCGGTTTGGAAAATGTCATTCTCTGCTGCAGAAAAGTGCTTGACTCGAGTATAAGCTGAGGAGGGCACTTTCAGCACAGAAAAATGTGCTGAAAAACTCGGCTTATACTCGAGTATATATGGTAATAACATTCTGTTTTTGTGCCCCATTTGCACATAACAAATCTACATGCACTTTTAGGCTGGCCATATACAATTTTCTTATTCAATTCTCCTTTTAGATTTACCTAAACCATATAATATGAGGTCAAACCTAAACACTTTCAATTTGAATGCAATCAGGCTATCGACTGTGTGAGCCCTGTCTCTTCCAGTCTTTAGGAGGAAGGTTACCTGTCATGCGCCTTTTTAATATGTGCTGATTGGATATGCCCCTGCAACTTTTACATATGTATCCAAACATGGTTTGTAAAACCGTAATACTTTTTTTTTTTTTTTAAATAAACACTTGGTACATTGATGGTGGAAGTTATTGGGAAAGGACTGATGTCTTTGGGAAGAAACTCTTCATTCCTAGTAATGACAATTTTGTGTTTCACCAAGCTATGTGTTATTATTTTATGTTTACTTATTAGCACTATAACAAAACGTGTTGTGCTATTTTAACTAGTCACTTGATGCAATCTTGGCTGTATACTGTTCAAGGATTGCCTAGTAAGAGGGACGTTCAAGGCAAACCGGGACTTTTGAGTTTATATAATAAAAGAACAAATTTCAAGTCGTGGAACTGTGGTGGCTGGTGGTATATATATTTTTTGGGGGGGAGGCGGCAAACCATGCACCCATTCAACATACTCCCCTGCTACATTTATACACTTATCCCAGTGTTTGCCTGGAAAGCTTCAGCATAGAAAAAATTGGCAGTATGCCTGAACCATTCTAGGAGAACCTACTTCACCTCATCAGATGTGCTGAAATGCCAACCTTCGAGGAACTCCTTTTTAGGGGTCCAGGTTATGTGCCAATTATCCAGTATCATGCGTTCCACACACTGAATATTCACAGGAATGACTGCTGTGAGCTGGGAACCACCACGGCCAGGATCGTCACTGATGGACATACGTCCGTCTTTGAAACATTTACACCATTCAAATGTCTTACTGCAGCTGAGCGTCTCATCACTGTACTGTGTTTTGAAGTCTTCTGTAGATATCCGCGAGATCTATGCCTTTGTTCACAAAAAAACGTCATCACCACACGCTGTTCCATCCATGCACTAACACTCTCTGCCATCTTGATTACGGTTTCTGGACTGGCCCGCGACATGTGCGTTGCCTATCAGTAATATGACACTCTTTCCACTTACTGCTGGGTCTAGCACCGCCACACTAGCACCCCTTTTTATACTTGTAAAGTCCTGGTTTCACCTGAACGCCCCTCGTATTATATACACAGAAATTGGCTATGTAGCATGAAAAACCCTTCTGTTTAACGGGTGCAGCGACCAAAAAGGAAATGTGTATGGAGGTAGGGGCTAGATTTGCTTTCTCAGATTTTGCTATGACTGAGAGATGTGGTGTTGAAGTATGCCATTCAGCGACACCAAATAAAGGGACTATCCCTGTAGCAAAAGGACTGAAGGTATGCATATCACAGAGCATGTGTCATTAATGAGGAGAATTTTTGTGAAAGATTGGTACCCTTAAATGGAATATGTCATGTGTAATAAGAATCAGACTTCGCTTTTGATTTTTGATATTTTAAATAACTGGGCTAACAGCAGGAGTAGCCTAAACTGTAAGCCTACTCCCTGGACACAGTCCTTGCACCAACAAAATATGCGTTCAGTGCTGTTCCAAAAGCAAGAGTTTGACAGAAAGGTACAATCGTTTGTAAAAAAAAAAAAAAAAAAAATTCAACTCTTACATTACATAATGTACTTTCTTGCATGCAACCTACCATTAGGAAGAATTCATTACCATACTGACTAGCGAGCAACCAGTAACTGCTGCTCAATAAGAGTTCAGTTTTATATAATGTACTTTGAGTGCACTGGTCATGAATTTGTCTCATAGAGCCGGGCATACAGAGTGCAGTGGTCAGGAGTGTGTCATATACAGCCGAGCCTACAAAGTGCAGTTACATAGTTAGGTTGAAAAAAGACACAAGTCCATCAAGTTCAACCAAAAACAATAATATATACAATCCTATATACACCATCCTACACCCACAGTTGATCCCGAGGAAGGCAAAAAACCCCAGCAAAGCATGATCCAAATTGCTACAGCAGGGCAAAAAATTCCTTCCCGATCCCCCGAGAGCCAATCTGATTTTCCCTGGATGAGCTTTACCTATAAATGTTAGCACCCAGTTATATTGTGTACATTTAGGAAAGAATCCAGGCCTTTTTTAAGGCAATCGACTGAGCTGGCCAGAACCACCTCTGGAGGTACTTTATGCCACATTTTCACAGCTCTTACTGTGAAGAAACCTTTCCGTATTTGGAGATTAAATCTTTTTTCCTCTAGACGTAAAGAGTGCCCCCATGTCCTCTGTGATGACCTTTTAAAGTGAATAACTCAACACCAAGTTCATGATATGGACTACTTATGTATTTGTACGCGTTGATCATATCCCCCTTAATCGCCTCTTCTCAAGAGGGAAAAGATTCAGTTCCTCTAATCTTTCCTTATAGCTGAGCTCCTCCATGCCTCTTATTAGTTTGGTTGCCCTTCTCTGCACTTTCTCCAGTTCACCGATGTCCTCCTTGAGAACTGGTGCCCAACACTGAACTGCATATTCCACATTCTCTCTCTCTCTATCTCTCTCTCTATCTCTCTCTCTATCTCTCTCTCTATCTCTCTCTCTATCTCTCTCTCTATCTATCTCTATCTATCTCTCTCTCTCTCTATCTCTCTATCTCTCTATCTCTATCTCTATCTCTATCTCTATCTCTATCTCTATCTCTATCTCTATCTCTATCTCTATCTCTATCTCTATCTCTATCTCTATCTCTATCTCTATCTCTATCTCTATCTCTATCTCTATCTCTATCTCTATCTCTATCTCTATCTCTATCTCTATCTCTATCTCTATCTCTATCTCTATCTCTATCTCTATCTCTATCTCTATCTCTATCTCTATCTCTATCTCTATCTCTATCTCTATCTCTATCTCTATCTCTATCTCTATCTCTATCTCTATCTCTATCTCTATCTCTATCTCTATCTCTATCTCTATCTCTATCTCTATCTCTATCTCTATCTCTATCTCTATCTCTATCTCTATCTCTATCTCTATCTCTATCTCTATCTCTATCTCTATCTCTATCTCTATCTCTATCTCTATCTCTATCTCTATCTCTATCTCTATCTCTATCTCTATCTCTATCTCTATCTCTATCTCTATCTCTATCTCTATCTCTATCTCTATCTCTATCTCTATCTCTATCTCTATCTCTATCTCTATCTCTATCTCTATCTCTATCTCTATCTCTATCTCTATCTCTATCTCTATCTCTATCTCTATCTCTATCTCTATCTCTATCTCTATCTCTATCTCTATCTCTATCTCTATCTCTCATAAATTGGAGGATACATTGTGTGTGCAGTGGTCAGGAGCATGTTCTACTGTATATAGCCTGGCATACAGAGTTCTGTAATCTGGGGCATGTCATATATAGCCTGGCATACAGAGTGCAGTAATCTGGGGCATGTCATATATAGCCCAGGGTATATTGTGCAGTGGTCAGGAGCGTGGCATATACAGCCCAGGGTATATTGTGCAGTGGTTGATGGTATCATTTTGGGTCAGGTCACCCACGCCAATACAGCCCAGTGTACAGAGCACAGTAATCAGAGGCGCAAGGGGCCCCACCGTAGCCAGCACCTGTTCCACACCAGGCTGAAATGTCCAAGCCGCTATCATTAAGGTAAACACCATCCGATCTCAGCAGATCACCATTAGCACCCTCCAAATCCTTGTGCTGGATTACAAACCCCCCCCCCCCCCCCCGATCTGCCGAACAAACTTGGCGACCTGGGCGTTTACCTTCTCGACTAGTATTATCCTTTTAATATGTGCAGAAACTTTTTTGTGTGTGTGTGTGTGTGCGTGCGTATGTATGTATGTATGTATGTATCTATCCATCTATCTAGATGGATACAGTCCATTATAAAGTCTACACACCCCTGTTACAATGTCAGGTTTCTGTGATGTAAAAAAAAGAGACAAAGATAAATAATTTCAGAACCTTTTCCGGCGTTTTAATGTGACCTATAAACTGTACAACTCAGCTGAACAGAAAAAAATGAAACATTTTAGGTGAAGGGAAGTAAAAATAAAATAAAATAATAATAATATGGTTGCAGAAGTGTGCACACCCTTAACCACTTACCAACCGGCCCATAGCCGAATGACGGCTGCAGGGCGGTTGGATAACTCTGGGAGGGCGTACTATGACGTCCTCCCAGAATTCCCCTCTCGCACGCCCCCTGGGGCGCGCACCCGAACACATCCTGGACCCGGCGCATCACGGATCCCGGTAAATGGCCGCTGATCGCGGCCGTTTACCATGTGATTGAGCCGTCAAATGACGGCGGGATCACATGTAAACAGACCGGCGTCATCTGATGACGCCGGTTCCTCTCCTCCCCTCCTGTGTACCGATCGGTACACAGTGAGCGGGGAGGGGGACGGATGGATGTCTTCAGCGCTGTGGGCTGTATGTGTAGTGCCCACAGCGCTGCACAGAGACATCCATCCATCCATCCATGCTCAGCCATCCCTCACTACTGCAATGCTGTGCAATACTCTGCAATACCCCCACAATACTCTGCAATACCACCACAATACTCTGCAATGCCCCCACAATACTCTGCAATGCTGTGCAATACTCTGCAATACCCTCACAATACTCTGCAATGCTGTGCAATACTCTGCAATGCCCCCACAATACTCTGCAATGCTGTGCAATACTCTGCAATACCCCCACAATACTCTGCAATGCCCCCGCCATACTCTGCAATGCCCCCCGCCATACTCTGCCATGCCCCCGCCATACTCCGCCATACCCCGCCATACCCCGCCATACCCCGCCATACCCCGCCATACCCTGCCATACCCTGCCATACCCTGCCATACCCTGCCATACCCTGCCATACCCTGCCATACCCTGCCATACCCCGCCATACTCCGCCATACTCCGCAATACCCCGCCATACTCCGCAATACCCCGCCATACTCCGCAATACCCCGCCATACCCTGCCATGCTGAGCCATGCTCAGCTGTACTCGGCCTCTGTATGTGGCCAGGCTGTGGAAGTCTCACACATGTGGTATCGCCGTACTCAGGAGGAGTAGGAGAATCTATTTTGGGGTGTCATTTTTGGTATGTACATGTTATGTGGTAGAAATATTGTATAAATGGACAACTTTGTGTTTTAACCACTTCCCGCCCGCCGGCCGTCATACAACGTCCTTGACTTTGTGCGGAGATATCTGAATGATGGTTGCAGCTACAGGCATCATTCAGATATCAGCTTTTTCAGCCGGCGATTCCCTACACCATGAGAACGATCATAGCAGCTGTTTCACTGCTTGATCGTTCTTACGGGAGGCGAGAGGGGACGTCCCCCCTTCCCGCCGCCTTGCGGTGCTTCTACCGACTCACCGCTACGATCGAAGCCAGGATCTTTTTTTTTTTTTTTTTTTTTTTAATTTCAGGCTTCCCAGCCTAGAGGTGAGATGTGGGGTCTTATTGACCCCATATCTCACTGTAAAGAGGACCTGTCATGCCATATTCCTATTACAAGGATGTTTATATTCCTTGTAATAGGAATAAAAGTGGTCAAAAATTTTTTTTTTTTGGAAAAAAGCATCAAACTAAAATAAATAAAGTAAAATGAACAATAAAAAAAAAAAAAAAAATTTTTAAAGCGCCCCTGTCCCTGTGTGCTCGCATGCAGAAGCGAACGCATACGTAAGTCCCGCCCACATATGAAAACGGTGTTCAAACCACACATGTGAGGTATCGCTGCGATCGGTAGAGCGAGAGCAATAATTTTGGCCCTAGACCTCCTCTGTAACTCAAAACATGTAACCAGTAAAAAATTTTAAAGCGTCGCCTATGGGGATTTTTGAGTAGCAAAGTTTGGCGCCATTCCACAAGCGCGTGCAATTTTGAAGGGTGACATGTTGGGTATCTATTTAATCGGCGTAACTTCATCTTTCACATTATGCAAAAACAGTGGGCTAACTTTACTGTTTTGGTTTTTGTAAAGCACAAAACAGTTTTTTTTTTTCCAAAAAAAACGCGTTAAAAAAATTGCTGCGCAAATACTGTGCGAGATAAAAAGTTGCAACGACCGCCATTGTATTCTCTAGGGTCTTTGCTAAAAAAACATATATAATGTTTTGGGGTTCTAAGTAATTTTCTAGCTAATAAATGATGATTTTTACATGTAGGAGAGAAATGTCAGAATTGGCCTGGGTGCTCCAGAACGCCTGAAGGTGCTCCCCTGCATGTTGGGCCTCTGTGGCCACGCTGTGTAAAAGTCTCACACATGTGGTATCACCGTACTCGGGAGTAATAGCAGAATGTGTTTTGGGGTGTAATTTGTGGTATGCATATGCGGTCTGTGAGAAATACCCTGCTAATATGACAATTTTGTGGAAAAAAAAAAAAAGTAAAAAAAAAAACCTTGATTTTGCAAAGAATTGTGGGAAAAAATGACAACTTCAAAAAACTCACCATGCATCTTTCTAAATACCTTGGAATGTCTTCTTTCCAAAAAGGGGTCATTTGGGGGGTATTTGTACTTTTCTGGCATGTTAGGGTCTCAAGAAATTAGATAGGCTGTCAGTAATTCAGGTGTGATCAATTTTCAGATATTCGCACCATAGCTTTTGGACTCTATAACTTTCAAAAAGACCAAATAATATCCACCGATTTGGGTTATTTTTACCAAAGATATGTAGCGGTATAAATTTTGGCCAAAATATATGAAGAAAAATTACTAATTTGCAAAATATTATAACAGAAATGAAGAAAAATGTATTTTTTTACAGATTTTTCGGTCTTTTTTCTTTTACGGCGCAAAAAATAAAGAAACCAGCAGTGATTAAATACCACCAAAAGAAAGCTCTATTTGTGTGAAAAAAAGGACAAAAATTTCATAAAGATACAATGTTGCATGACTGAGTAATTGTATTCAAAATGTGAGAGCACCAAAAGCTGAAAATTGGTCTGGTTAGGAAGGGGGTTTAAGTGCCCAGTTGTCAAGTGGTTAAACTAATACAGGCATACCCCACTTTTAAGTACCAAATGGAGTTTATTTACTAAAGCTGGAAAGTGCAAAATCAGGCTCCCTTCTGAATAGAAACCAATGAGCTTCTAACCCCAGATTGTTCAATTAAGCTTTGGTAATAAAACCTGGAAGCTCATTGGTTTCTATGCAGAAGTGAGTCTGATTTTTTGCATTTTCCAGCTTTAGTAAATATACCCCATTTTGTACTTAAAAGTGGGGTATAATTGGACTTTGTTGAAGCACCTTTTGATTTTATTACAGCACTCAGTCTTTTTGGGTATGAGTCTATCCGCATGGTACATCTTGACTTGGCAATATTTGCCTACTCTTTTTTGCAAAAACACTCCAAATCTGTCAGATTGCGAGGGCATTTGCTGTGCACAGCCTTCTTCAGATCACCCCACAGATTTTCAATTGGATTCGGGTCTGGGCTCTGGCTGGGCCATTCCAAAACTTTAATCTTCTTCTGGTGAAGCCATTCCTTTGTTGATTTGGATGTATGCTTTGGGTCGTTGTAATGCTAAAAAGATGAAGTTCCTCTTCATGTTCAGCTTTCTAGCAGAAGCCTGAAGGTTTTGTGCCAATATTGACTGGTATTTGGAACTGTTCATAGTTCCCGCTACCTTTACTAGGGCCCCTGTTCCAGCTGAAGAAAAACTGCCCCAAAGCATGATGCTGCCACCACCATGCTTCACTATGGGTATGGGTTTTTTTTTGGTGATGTGCCGTGTTGTTTTTGCGCCAAACATATCTTTTGAAATTATGGCCAAAAAGTTCAACCTTGGTTTCATCAGACCCTAACCCATTTTCCCACATGCTTTTGGGAGACTTCAGGTGTGTTTTTGCTAAATTTAGCCGGGCTTGGATGTTTTTCTTTGTAAGAAAACGCTTCTGTCTTGCCACGTTACCCCATAGCACAGACATATGAAGAATATGGGAGATTGTTAACACATATACCACACAGCCAGTACTTTAATGTTGCTGTAGGGCTCTTGGCAGCCTCCCTAACCAGTTTTCTTCTCGTCTTCAATTTTGGATGGAAGTCCAGGTCTTGGTAATGTCACTGTTGTGCCATATTTTTTGCACTTGATGACTGCCTTCACTGTGTTCCATTGTATATCTAATGCTTTGGAAATTCTTTTGTACCCTTCTCCTGACTGATACCTTTTAACAATGAGATCCCTCTGATGCTTTGGAAGCTCTGTGGACCATGGCTTTTGCTGTAGGATGCGACTAAGAAAATGAGTACAGTTTATAGGTCACATTAAAGGTGGAAAGTTCTGAAATTATTTATATATATATTTTTATTATTACATCACAAAAACCCTGACATTTTAACAGGGGTGTGTAGACTTTGTGTGTGTGTATATTCCTTTTTGTAGAACTCAAGTATTTGGAGTATTGGATAATCTCCTCTGTGCACAGCTTAGATATTACAGACCATTTTAGTGCAGTCATCTAAATGAGTAATGTGCATTACAACACATACATTTTTGGAATTCCTTTTTTATCTCAAAACATGTCAGTAGGGTTTGCTAAATAAAATATAATTATAAGCTTGACTACTTTTTTTCTTTTTTCTTTAAAAAAAAAAAAAAAGACCGGTCATACAGGTTGGTAACCTTTTTAAATGTCAGGGTTTTCTTGTACGAATATAAAGGACAGTTAGGAGTGTAGGCGTGATGTGACCAGCCTTAGGCTTTTCAGCCTGCTCCCTGGAGATTCAGTGCCTGGCATGTTTTGAGTGTGTGTTACGTAAAGGAAAGCTGAGGGGTTGAGGTGGCACAATGCGCAGACACTCCCTGCACAAGCTTATCAGGTACTCAAAGATGACTATTTAAGCAAGAGCACTCAATTTTTTTCCAGAGGTGTGTTGGCTTGAGATAATATATGCAACATTTTCTGATTCTATTTTACAAAAGAATTCTAGGTAATAATAAAAATAATAAAACCTTTTTAGCACTTAAAGGAAATAAAAGCATCTCTCACTCACTTTTTTATTAAAATACTTTGGTGCTCTGGTTGGGGGAAGGGCTCCCATAGAGGAGCAATGGAGATGAGCGGGAAGCCACTGCTTCATCCTGTGTTCGCACTGTAGTGTGGAGAAGATGGATGGAGGAGGTGGGTGAACTGGAACTAACACTTTCACTAGGCGTGGAGGGGAAAGAAGGCTCCGCTCTGAATGCTGCGGCTCCACCTGTGACTGATGTCACTGGTTGCTAGACGCCAGGTGGCACAGGCACTAGCAACCAGTGCAGCGAACACTAGAGGTCAAGCCAGCAGCGCGGCTCCACCCACCTCCTCCCTCCATCTTCTCTAGGCTCCGCGGCATGAAGACAACAGAGTATGCGCTACTGAGGTGAGAAAGAGACTCTGGACTGGAGTCGGCCAGTAGTATTTTCGGGTCGGGGGCAATTGTCCCGTTGTGCGTGCTTACGTGCCCCCCCCCCCCCCCCCCCCAGATCTGCCCCTGCTCCCAATACATTGACCGAGCTGTTAAACTCAGCTCTTAGCTTTTACGCATGATCATGTGACCACTGTGACAGCCAGTCAGTGGTCATGTTCCCGGTGATCCCTCCCACCCCATAGGTCATACACATCTTATTAAAAGGAACACTAGACCGGGCAGGAAGGGATTTATATTTCTCCCCATTAATTTCTGTTCTTTAAGCTTGTTATGCATGGATCGAAAATTTGGAAGTTTCTGCAGGGATGGGTTGACTTCTGATCCGTGTGTAGACACCTCAGTTTAACAGAAGTCTTGTTGAACTGTCCTGGAAAATCTCTTCCAAGCCAATCGGCTGCAGCGCTGATCAGTGTATTCTGACAGTGGAAGAGTCCTGCTGTTGGAATACAGTGGCACAGTGGGAGAGGTTCCTGCATCCAACTTTGTGTGGATGTAAGAATCCTGTGTTTATTTTTTTTCAGTCTGTTGGTTGAGTGGGGGGGGGGGGGACTGTGTATCCAGCTTCAAACCACATAGCCCTGTCTGGCTTGGCAGGAGATCTAATTTTCCTAATGCAGTAAAACAAAACCCTGACTGATCTTCTCTCTGTCACATTGCTCTCTCCTATCCATTTTAGCATATGGGCACTGCAGCATGACTGGTTGGCTCCTTGTATTTCCCCCTTCATGTCTGAGCTGTGCTGTACAGGACATTGCATGAGGCTGATACCAAGTCAAATTAAGGTGCTTCCACTAGCTGCATTTAAAAAATGCATACAAATTTGTTTATGAATACGGAAATAGAAAGATTTGTCTTTTACATCTGCACAGAGTTTAGGTTTTAAAGCAGCTTTTCTCTGCAGCAGTATTATAAAAGTCCATGTACAGTTTTTAATGAGTAGAGGACTAGACTGGTCACATGTAATACACTTCTTTTTTTTTCTTTTTTTTTTCTTTCAAATGTAACCCCTAGCAGGATGTTTGGCTAGAACTTCTGCATTTTTAATGAATAATTGATACTTCATCAGTATGGAAAAGTAGTATACAACTTCCCATTGGAAAGGTGCCCAGATCATTTGTCTGAAGGTTATGCTGGTATCACAGGAAAAAAACACATTATGCTGTGTACTTTGAGGGCTGACTTCCATTTCACAGATGAGCTTTGCTTTTTTTTTTTTTTTTTTTTTTTCACCAAGGCTGCATAACGGAACACTGCAAAGCAAATGACTATTAATTTACAAAGTCCAAAAATCCAGAAGTTGAAGAAAGGTGCACATTTGACAGATTAAATGTGTGAACACTTTGGTGCAAATGTCTCGGATGTATTGGCTTTTAGAAGGTTGTATAAAGCTGGCCATACTCTTTGAATTTTGTCTAATTGTCCCTCTGGTCCCCTTCTACTTGTGTGAGGGGGTGCAGTTTGTTACGGTGACAGTAAACACTCAGTCCAATTGCAGAAACAGAACTGTATTGCAGGTGAATAAAGGGAACTGCCGCGCCAACTCTAGAAACAGCCAACACTACAATCTGACTAATTGTGAAAAGTAAATAAAAAAACAACAAAGTGTGGCGCTACAACCAAAAAAACAATAATCTAAATGAATGTAAAATCACCTTGGTGACAAGGTGTATAAATGACCCTTATAAGGTGTATAGCGTCAAATAGACAACTCCTATGTCAAAGGAATATTCCATCTACTCAAAGATCATAAGCCGTGTAAATGTATCTCACTGGATGTGACATCAAACAGGACAGAAGGTTTTATAAAAAACAAAGGGAGGGAAAAAGGAGTGCATAAGTGATCTCGAGGATTACATTAGCATAATGAAAAAATGGTGGCATACATCTATCATAACAAAAAAAATGTTCCAACAAGTGTAAACAATATTGGTCAGAAATGATAAAACAATGGGCATGATGTGAAAAAACAAGTCCATGTGTATCGTAAAGATTCTTGGAAGAGTAAAACGTTCCAGACTTGTGCAAATGCTCTTCACTACGAAGTGTAAGGCATATCAACTTATAAACAGGATCTTCTTAAGGCACACACTCCATGATGGAAAAATATAATGCCCTTACCGGATAAGTTGGACTCACAGGTCGTTGGCGGTGAGTCATACAGGCTTGCACCGTCAAAACGGTAGGGTTAGGTCTGGTAGACAGGGAAGAACCCACGGCTCTGGTTTTCAAATCCTGGTAGGGGCTGGGATCATCCACTGGGTTTGCCTCGATCTCAGGCAGGACTCACAGTGTAAACGGGAAGAAAGCCAGGAAGGAAAGGCACAAAGGCCTCCACATAGTGTAAATCCAGTTAAGCAAGGAAAATTTATTTGTATAAAATATTTCCAACAAATAAAAAAGGGGTGGTAAAAGTTCGGTTCAATTGAAAAAAAAAATAGCGCAGTACGTGGTAGCTGGGATAGCACAGAGAAGGTTGTATAAAGCTGGCCATACACTCTTTGAATTTTGTCTAATTGTTCCTCTGGTCCCCTTCTACTTGTGCGAGGGGGTGCAGTTTGTTACGGCGACAGTAAACACTCAGTCCAATTGCAGAAACAGAACTGTATTGTAATTTGTAGGAATCTTTTAGATTTTAAGAATTCAAATCGTGTATAGTTAGCTTTAAGCTACCCGTAGACTTCAGAGGGCAGTTGGATACACAGGTACAATCTGAACATCCATAGGGAAATTGCTTGGTTGCAGTGTAAATAAACCTGAATATTCAACCCAGCATTCGTGTGGAAGTCTACGCAGAGGCACCAGGAAAGCCAGAGCAGATATGCTGTAAGCCGTTCTGATACTGGCAGAGGCCAGGTGTCACCATTTTTTAATTGAGAACGGTTGGTTTAGGGCAAGATGCCGCCCAGACATATGACATTGTTGGTAGATCCAAAAGATAGAAATCCAGCACAAGTGCAGCTTTATCGGTACATGGAAGCAACATGAACACCCTCCTTAGGCCTTCTTCAAAGGAGGAGGCATCCAGGCAGGTCTTTTGTTTCTTGCCCAAAACAATAAAGCTTCACTTACACTGGATTTTACTGCCTTCCACTAGCTTCTCCCCCCCTGTTTTTTGTTTTGTTTTGTTTGTTTTAGTTTTGTTTTGTTTTTTCTGTGTTTTTTTTTTTTTTTTTTTTTTTTTCTTTTTTCTTTCCTCCCAGAAGGGGCAGCGTCATCTGTCCCCAACTGTGTCCATTGGACACAGCCGATTACTGATCAGTGTACCGGCTGCAGGTCACATGACTAGGGTATTAATTATGGCTTGTCTTGCCATGTAGCTATAACCAGAAAAAACCCTACCCACCCAGCATAATAACCACGCAGCACATGTTGGAGTTAATGGCCACAGCAGCCTTTTGTAACCGATAAATAACATAATTAACATATATAACATCAACCCCCCAGTGTATAAAAGAATGGAGCCACAAGGTCCTATGGGGGATTGAAAAAACCAAAGAGAGTACCTGCATGTCACTTACTCAGGCCTCCAGCCGCAAAAAACACAGACTCGGAGACAACATGCAGATGTACATCCCAACACTGGAAGCCGTACATCAGACGGGTACCTGCATTTTTTGTGCCCATATCACCTAAAAGGCACCTTGCACCCACTACACCTTACCAGGTTACCCCTCACAACCCCAGCACCCAAAACCGAAACACCCATAAAACAAGGGCAGGAAGCTTTCTCTCTTGCTGACCGCTAACTGAAGCCTACCCCACTTGTCCGGCAAGAAACCGCCCCTCTCTGACCTAGACCAATAAGCACCACTCTTTCTCCTGCACTTCTAATTTGGCCCAACTTTTAACCATACCAAGCCCCTTTAACCCCTGTCATGCCGGCCCTACGTTTATTGCTTTCTTCTCTTTTACCTCCGGGCCTCCCTTGACAGTTGTAAACAATGGATGGTTTCCTTTCAAGCCATCCATTGTGTACAATTGTATTGCTAGCTGTGATTGATCAATGTCATCACATGGTACAGACAAGACAAATCACAGTCCATCTGTGCCACGTCATTAGCTCTGGCCAACAGCTAATCACAACAAGCAATCGATGTGTGGGGGAAAAACAAAAAAATCATGATCACTTACGCAGAGTAGTACAATATTACTATGGTAACATTGTATTGCTTTGGTCACGGTGTGTTAAAAAAAGAATCGTAAAAAAAAAAAGGAATATAAAATGTTAATTGAAAATAAATATATATATAATTTTTGTCCTAAAGTCACCAGTCAGTGTCCCTGATCACCACCACACCGGTTATGATGATGCTGTACTGCACTGGTGACAGTATGTTAAAAAAATAAATATAATATTTAATATATATATATATTATTATTATGATTTTTTTTTTTTCCCAAAAAATTACAACTTTAAAAAACTCGCTATGCCTCTTACTAAATACCCTGAACTGTCTACTTCCCAAAAAGAGGTCACTTGGGGGGTATTTGTAATGTCCTGGCATTTTTGGGCCTCAAGAAATGAGACCATCAGTACATCAGGAAATATACCATAGTTTGTGGACTCTATAACTTTTCTACAGACAAAAATATGCACGGATATGGGTTATTTTCACCAAAGAAATGTAGCAGAATACACTTTGGCCTAAATTTATGAAGAACAATTATTTGCAAAATGTAATAACAAACAAAGAAAAAATGATTTTTTTTTTCTTGTTTATTTTGAAATTTTGTGTCTTTTTTTTTTTTCTTCATTTATTTAGCAAAAAATAAAAAACCCGGTGGTGTTTAAATACAACCAAAAGAAGGCTCTATTTGTAGGGAAAAATGATAGAAATTTTATATGGGTACAGTGTTGCATGACATGATTGTCATTCAAAGTGCGTCAGCGCTGAAAGCCGAATATTGGCCTGGGCAGGAACGGGGTAAAAGTGCCCGGTATTGAAGTGGTTAAACAGTTTGAGATGAGCAGATGCCCCTGCTTGGTTTTGGCACCTGACTAGCTAAGGAGCTTGAAAATACTTGAAAGTGGCAGATCATCTTTCTGCATACATGAGATTTGTTGCCCAACCTCAGACATCTGATCGGTTCATGTCTATGAACACTATACTTGTTAGGTTGTCTTTAGGGTAAGGAGATTTTGTTTCAAGTATCGACCAGACTAGTCTGAAAAAAGTTCCACTAGATTGCAGTGGAAAGAGTAAATTTATTGAATTTTTGTTATAATGCAATACCTCCATATGCATCCTGTTTTCCTTTAAAATAATGTATAGGTAGAACCATCTAAATGACATGGGAATCTCCATATCCAGGGATTGGGATGAAAAAGGAAGCTTCCAGTCTGGTTTAAAATAACCTCATTGTGAGAAGAGTGCAAGGGCTGCCATTCCCAACCTATCTCTAAAAATTCTGGTTGCCTGGCTTTCATGCTGATCCACAGGCTAGCTCCATGGATAAGTTCACTTTTGTAAAGAATATATAAATAAATACATAAATAAATGCACATTGTTTGCAGTTAAACAAATGTGCATTTATATTTTTTTTTCTTGGGGGCCTGCAAAGCATTGCACCTGAGATCAGCAGATTGTCGGCACAATGTCATGCTTGCAGACTCTCAGTACAGCTAGCTGCCTGCCTGTACCTCCCGTACAGGCAGATGGTTACTGAAGTGCATAGTTGCCAACTGTCCCGAATTTCCCGGGACATTCCCAGGACTTAGACGCCATTCCTGAATTTGTGGTGTCCCGGTAAATGTCCCGAGAAATCCGGTTCTTCACGATTTCGCCACCGCCGCCGCTAGAGGTCCGCGGCCAGCGGAGACATTGTCATTGCCATTTTAAAGAAGTTCAGGAAGACGGCTGGGGGGGGGGGGCTAGACGGAGCTCCTGCGTTGCCGCCCACCCTCCGCCCCGCTCCGCCTCGCCCCGCTTACCCCCCACCCCGCTGCCAGTCTGATATGGAAAGGGGCGGGGGTTCTAGCCATGCGGCCGCTACACTAGGACACCTCTGAGGTGGGGGGGCGCACCCCTGTGGGAATCTAATGTAAGGGGGGCTCCACTGGGGACACCTGATGCAAGGGGGGCTCCACTGGGGACACCTGATGCAAGGGGGGCTCCACTGGGGACACCTGATGCAAGGGGGGCTCCACTGGGGACACCTGATGCAAGGGGGGCTCCACTGGGGACACCTGATGCAAGGGGGGCTCCACTGGGGACACCTGATGCGAGGGGGGCTCCACCGGGGACACCTGATGCGAGGGGGGCTCCACCGGGGACACCTGATGTGAGGGGGGGCTCTGCCGGGGACACCTGATGTGAGGGGGGGCTCTGCCGGGGACACCTGATGTGAGGGGGGGCTCTGCCGGGGACACCTGATGTGCGGGGGGGGCTATGACGGGGACACCTGGTGTGAGGGGGGGCTATGACGGGGACACCTGGTGTGAGGGGGGGGGGCTCCGCCGGGGACTCCTGGTGTGAGGGGGGGGCTCCGCCGGGGACTCCTGGTGTGAGGGGGGGCTCCGCTGGCTACATCTGATGTAAGGGAGGCTCCGCTGGGGGCACCTGATGCAAGGACGGACACTGCTGGGACACCTGACGCAAGGACGGACGGCTGGTGGCAGGCGACGTGGCTAGTGACACGCTCAGGGATCCCACTGATTCTGCATTATGGTGAGTTGAATGATTTCATTTTATATTACAATTTAATAATAGAAATAATGCACTTCAATCATCCTGACACCATAACAACCATGGTGCCGGGATGATTGAAGTGCTAACACCAGGTGTTTGGAGTATCTTTATCTGCTGATTGTTAAACTTTCTAGAATACACATTTTTATTGTGTAGAATCTGGGGCTGTTGTCCCGTCATTTCCCTCTCCCCCTCTCCCCCTTTCCCTCTCCATCCCTCATTCATCTCAGACTCTAACCACACCCTCTTGAGCCACACCCATTTAAGCCACGCCCACCGTGTTGCGTTAACCACGCCCATTTTTCGCTGTGGCTCGCTTCACGCGCCGCACTTGTATATTTTTCCTAAACCACGCCTACAAACGAATGCCCCGTCCCCTAATTATTGTACGGCTCCGCCTAGAGCCACAAAAGTGTCCCACATTTTTTTTTTTTTTTTTTTTTACAATGTTGGCAACTATGGAAGTGCAGGAAGCCTCAATGAACTACAAGAGCACTCACCAGTTCCCTCAGTTTGAGAACTACAAGCCAACTGCTGTGGTGGCAGATGGGACTTTTGTAGTCCATTCATTCACAGGACTCTTTGAATGACTCGGCTGTGTGGGCAGAGCCCCGCACAGCTGTGCTGTTTTCAGACTGTGACATTGGGTGCTGGGAGAGGTTGTCAATGAGGGATCGAGGGAGCGTGGGGCTGCTGCTTTAGTAACCTACTGTATTCAGGGTGTAACACGTTACTAAGGTGAACTTCGCCTTTAAAACCTTTTTTAGGATGGTGACTATTGAAGCATTAAGAAATTATGATTACTGAAGAAAGGGGAACAGCATGACTGGCAGATACCGTATTTATCGGCGTATAACAAGCACCCCAATTTGAGGGAAGTTTCAGAAATTTTTTTTTTTTTTTTTTTTTAAATAAACCACTTTGAAGCAAAATAATGTTCAGTGAGCATCAATGCAGCCCAAATAGTGCCCATCTGCAGCTTCAGTGCAGCCTGATTTATGCCCATCTGCAGCCTGATCTATGCCCATCTGCAGCTTGATCAGTGCCCACCTGCAGCATTGCTCATTGTCCATCTGCAGCCTTGCCGAAATATAGGCTGCCACTGAGGGGAAGGAGGGGACGAGCGCTGCCGAAATAGAGCCCGATCTCCTGTGTACTTGGCTCGGCATCATGCCCAGTTCCTGCCTTTTGGCCCGAATCCTATGATGGGACATAACGCCGGTCCAATGCCAGGACGTCAATGCTAGGAGATGTCCATGGGGCGGGACTGGGCGTGACGCCGAGCCAAGTACACAGGAGATCCTGCTCTATTTCGGCAGCCCTCGTCCCCTCCTTTCCCTTGGTGGCAGCCTATATCGGCGTATAACACACACACACACACACACTTTTCCCCCTATTTTAAGGGGGGAAAAGTGCGTGTTATACGTCGATGAATACGGTACCTACATTTTTAGAAAAAGAGGTCTGCAGTGGAATCTTACATATTTCTCATAAGAATGGTTGACGTGCAGTTGTGGAAAACCATTTCAGAAAATCGTTTTGCATTCATTGAGAAAATGCAAACCATTCTCTGAATGGTGCTAATGCTGAGTGGCTGACCTTGTGTTCACAATGCAGCAGGCCAGCAACTCGTCACAGGGCCCAAAAGCAAGTGGAGATCACTGGAGTAGTAGTGTCCACTTCAGTGAATTGCAGCTTCCAGGGCCATCGATCAAGTATGGTAGTGTGTATATCTCTAACACCGGGGCGGTAGTCCAATGATGTGGCTTACGAGAAGTCACACTAAAAACACCCCCCCATCAGGCCAGACAGTCGGTCGGGGAGTGGGCCACACCTGTGGCAAAAAACCCAAAGATATACTAAAAAATACACCAGTAATATATAGGAGAAAAATTGTTAAGTGTTTCTTTCATAAGGGTGGCCAAATAGCCAACTAAGAGGCACCAGTCTCCATGCATACCATGAATGCAGCTTGCGGCCTCAAAGTATTAAATACATATGTGAAAAGAAGTAATAAATGAGTAAGGGAAATTAATTGAAAATAGTTGAAAAAAACAATGAATTATGTGATTAAGTAAAATACTGGATCAGGGGGGCAGAATAGTATACACAAGCTCAATTAAATGAAGTGATTAAAGTTGGATAAAGGGGACTGAGTGAGTGATTGTGAATAGCCACCAATGTTTCTTATGTTCCAGACAAATGTAAATGGTTATTATGCTTCTTCTCTGCCTCCTCTTTCTCCCGTGGGGAGTTTGGCACCCCTGCTGCCTCTGCTCCCAGATCGGGGGTTTTCCTTCGGATGTGCCTTCCCGGCAAGGGGGGGGAGCCTATTTCCATGTCGGCTCCTCCCCCTTTTCCTCATTAGGCACCCGGGCTGGCACCGGCTGCTAAATTGGGGATCTTTCCTCCTTGCCGGCAGTGTTCGGGAACATTCTCGCACGTGCGACGCGGGTGCGTCACGTAGTTACGACGAGGATGACGTCATTTCGGGGCCGCCTGAATGGCAGCCATGCCCCCCATGACTGTCTCTCTGATCGGCCTCTGGGGGGGAGGGGACGCGCACCTGTGGTTGATTCACCATAATTAATATACGCTCATAGCAAGTATATATACATGTGGAAAAACTTTGGACTTTTAGCTTTCCTATTTGGTGGGTCGGTTATCTCTGCAGCTCCTGTATTGTAAGTACACTTCTTAGTAATATGTTCTTGCACCATCTCAGCCCTATATAACTATGATCTGTTAACAATACTCATTATGTACCTATGTGTAATTACTTACAACACTACTTTTATAAATATATATATTTCAGACTTGTTGACACAGATTGGATATTTATCCGCTGGGTCTGACACAACTTGCGACCAATCCCGGGCTAGGTCACAAATCAGTCTGATCACATAGGGCGATATGGTGCAGCCTCATATGTGCTCTTTCACTCTTTGAGGTAATAATTTGTGTTTATTTTGTCACTCCTATGTTTGGCTTGATTGTGGGCATCTCACTTTTTTCTCAGTCACACTCTGTGCTTGCACTTTTGGCTTCCACTTGCTGTTTGTTATGTGCGGTTTTTGTGTATACCACACGTATCTTCTTTTGTTCTCACATTGGTGGCTGTTCACAATCACTCACTCAGTCCCCTTTATCCAACTTTAATCACTTCATTTAATTGAGCTGGTGTATACTATTCTGACCCCCTGATCCAGTATTTTACTTAATCACGTAATTAATTGTTTTTTTCAACTATTTTCAATGAATTTCCCTTACTCATGTATTACTACTTTTCACATATGTATTTATTTAATACTTTGAGGCCGCAAGCTGCATGCATGGTATGCATGGAGACTGGTGCCTCTTAGTTGGCTATTTGGCCACCCTTATGAAAGAAACACTTCTTAACAATTTTTCTCCTATATATTACTGGTGTATTTTTTAGTATATCTTTGGGTTTTTTGCTACGGGTGTGGCCCACTCCCCGACCGACTGTCTGGCCTGATGGGGGGTGATTTTTAGTGTGACTTCTCGTAAGCCACATCATTGGACTACCGCCCCGGTGTTGGTTGCCGTGTCAGTGGAGGTGTTTTGAGATCCCTTGGGGAGAGAGAATAGGCAGTTTTTTTAAAAGGGATCTCCATGTAGGAGGCTTCTTTTCGCTGGACACACACTGTGGGATAATTATATTACATACATGCACTGTATATTATTTTTATTGTGCATAATCAAACTCTTACATATGTACCTTTTTATTATATATTCTTTAACAGACTGACCTCTGAAGAAGACCCCTAGTATATGGGTTGAAACGCATCAGCTTTTATTTTCTGATGTTGACATTATTTATTTAATGATACTAAGGAAATATGTCTGTACAACGTGTGTCTGATCCTACAAAATTTGTAAGCACTTCTTACCGGAGCTCATTTTTTGACCTTCATGTTATGCAAATTTTTGTACAATAAAATACATTTACTTTTTATACAATACCGACTCAACATTTGTATTTTGCTGCCAAAAAACCCCACCCTGGGTAAAACCTTTTTTTCTTCTCTTTTGTATCTATCACCAGGGGTGAGCAGCACTTCCTCTCCTCTTATTTGAGTCCTCTCTTTGTTACTTGTTGTCCAGGGTTCCCGCAATGTCACCACCCCAAGCTAATCTGTCCATCAGTTTCAGGTGCAGGCGCTGGCATTGCTAGTAAGGGAAACTGGCAGTGAAACCTTCAGGCTTCGCAGCCAGTTTCCTACTGTGCATGCGCAAGTCGCGCTGCGCTTTGAGTGGTCCCGTCATCTTCTGGGACACGCACAGGTCCCAGAAGGCAGTGGGGGGAAGGAGGAGGGCCCGATTAAAATCATTGAGGTGACGTACTTCCCTGTGGTGAAGTAAGATGAAAGTCCACCTGAAAAAATCTGAAAAGGTAGCAAAAAGTCTTAAAAAAAAAAAAAAAAAAAAAAAAAAAAAAGGGGGGGGGGGGGGGGTGGCGGCATATTGTTTTATAACACATGCAGCCCACTTAGGCTCTGTCATTTGGCTCAGTTCCTGGCACTTTCCCAACAGCTAGATTTCTGTGAATGAATTAGGTTGTCACCAAGACACACAATGAATAACTAGCGAGAGAAAGGCGAATTTCTTTGCTCATTACTGCAATCAGTCAGTTTCACAATGACCTAAAGATGCAATTTACTGCTTGTCTGAACCATACCTAATGTGTAATGTCACTTCCTATCACCTCATATGAAGCAATAGTTGAGAAACTAGTCTGGTCAGCAAATGTTTACCCATGTCAGGATTAGGGATGGGCCGAACACCCCTCTGTTCGGTTCGCAGCAGGACATGCGAACAGGCAAAAAATTTGTTTGAACACTTTGTGTTCACTTTGTTTGTTTTGCTGCATACATGTTGCAGATTCCTGCACAGAAAAACATCTGCAGATGATACCAGTGTTGTGGTATGAACAGGTCACATAGAGAACAATTGTTTTCTTTGTGCCTTTGACTCGGGCAGAAAAACTCACATCTCTGCACATAGTGTGAACGAAGCCTGAATGTTAGAAACTCTGGGAGCCAATGCACAACTGTAGCCTCTAGGATGGAGGAAGCATTTTATTGTCTCAGTGGGTTGAATAGAGAATGAAGGGACTCTATTCAACCCACTTTCCTCCGCTTTCTTTCCTTGTTGCCAGTACTGTACTTACTGTATTTGTTCAGTCTAAGTGACTTGCTCACTTTAGGTGACCTGTCGGCATATACAATTGCTACACAAGCCATGTTGTAATTTATTTAAAAATGACTTTGGCCTTTCAATCCGCAGTCGCTGTAATTTTCTGTAAAATGTAATGCAGTATGGCAGCCTGCAGGTGTTCTATACACAGTTGGTGTACAGAACAAACATTGAAATTTCATTTCCTGCATTTGTGATTGGTTCACTAATTTTCCCTGAAGTCTGCACTAAGGTACATGTCAGATTTTAGGCACCCCCTGCAATAGGAATTTCAGTTTTGGTGAGCGATTTTAAAAGGGAGGCAGTCTACAGCTTTGATTTGAACACTAAATGTCCTCCAGGTGATTTATAATGAAATGGCCAATTCAGAATCTGTATTCAAAGGACATAGAGCAGGCTTTACAGCAGGAGTGTCCAACCTGTGGCACAAGATGGCTATAAATGTGGCCCAACACAAAATTGTAAACTTACATTTCTTTTTCATACATCATGGGACACAGAGTCAGGCTAATATTCATTACCTGCTGGGTTATACTTCATCAGGTGAATGGACACTGGTAGACCAAAGGTCTTTAGACAGGACGTGATCCACTATAAAACTCCTCCCATGCAAGAAGAACTTTTGTTTTTTACCAGTGTCTGCAAGGTAGATGGCACGGTTTGTTTGAGCTCTCTGAGCTCCAGGTCACTAGTCCCACAAACAGTTCCAAAAATGAATCAAAGGATTGACCGATCGGATCCATTTGACACAGGCTTTTATGCTTAGATAAATGGTACCCGAGCCTCGCAAAGAAGACATAAGATCCTGCAAGGTTTTGCCTGTAACGTGGCCTCCGGGCGCTGGACCCTGCGGAGTGGAAATCCTGGACACTACAGCTCTAATGCATTTCCTGCAGGGTGCTGTACAGGTCCAATGGAGTGGACCCTAAACATGAAAGGGTATCCAGTCCTTGAAGGTCTTAAGAACTGGTCAGCCGAGCTTCCTTGTAAAAAGTCATTGGCCGGTTTCCCGTTTCATGGGGAACGTTTATTCGGTGATCACTTGGACAAATATATCCAAAAGATTTCCGGAGGGAAGAGTTCTCTACTGTGAAGAAAAGCACCAAATGTCCCTTGTTTAAAAACCCAGGGACTGCTTCCTCAAGTGTCTCGGCGTCAGGGCGGTTCCGCCGCCAACAGGGTACTAGGGCCAGGGGCAAGCCGCAGGGCCCGGGCCAGAAAAGGCCCTGGGTCCAAAATTCTTCTAAACCCAGCACCAAACCCTCCTTTTGAGGGGATGCCCCCACTCCCCCAAGGAGGGTTTGGTGCTGCGTTTAGAAGAATTTTGGATCCAGGGCCTTTTCTGGCCCTGCGGCTTGCCCCTGGCCCTAGCGCCCTGCTGGCGGCGGAACCGCCCTGACGCCAAGACATTTGAGAAAGCAGCCTCTGGGTTTTTAAATGAGGGACATTTGGTGCTTTTCTTCACAGTAGAGAACTCTTCCCTCCGGAAATCTTTTGGATATATTTGTCCAAGTGATCACCGAATCACCGAAATGCTGCACTTTGCGGCATTTGGAAAACAACAATTCAGGACGAGTGGGTCACCTCAATTATATCTCGCAGTTACAAGCTGGAGTTACGGAGGGGGGGGGGGTTTCCCCCTCAGAGGTTTCTAAGATCCAGCGTTCCCTCGGATCCTCCAAAAAGAAACTTATTATTTCAGGCACTACATCATCTAGTGCATCAAGGAGTGATTGTAGAGGTTCCTGTATTCGAAAGGGGTACAGGGTTTTACTCAAACCGTTTCTGGTTCAGAAACCAAACTGGGACACGAGGCCCATTTTGGACCTAAGGTCCCTGAACAAGTATCTATTGATACAGCCCTTTCGGATGGAGTCTGTCCGCTCAGTAGTAACCTCACTTCAGAGGGGAGACTTTTTAGCCTCCATCGATATAAAAGACGCGTACTTACATGTACCTATCTTTCAGCCTCATTGGAGGTTCCTATGTTTTGCAGTGGAGGAATGTCACTTTTGTGACATTTTGTGTCACAGTTTGTGGCTGTATACCTTTCAGGCTTGCTACAGCTCCCCGGGTGTTCGCAAAGGTCCTAGCACCAGTACTGTGTCTTTTAAGGGCCCAAGGGATCCTGGTGCTCCGGTATCTGGACGACCTGCTCAGAGATCACTCAGTGCAGGCTCTAGAATAGAGCATAATATACACGGTGAGGTATTTGAAAAGCTTAGGCTGGATCATAAATACCGAAAAGTCAGCCTTGAGACCAGCTCAAAGTCTAAGATATTTAGGTCTGATTCTAAACACGGTCCAAGCAAGAGTATTCTTGCCACCCTAAAGGATCTGTGCCCTGAAGGATCAGGTGCGTCAGATAAGCGGCACCAGACAACCCTCCATTCAGCTCTGTATGAGTCTTCTAGGGAGGATGGTATCCTCCTTCGAGGCAGTGACCTATGCCCAGTTCCATTCCAGGTCTTTACAAAGACATCTTGTCGGCTTGGAACAGAGGAAGAAAAGCCCTGAATGTGCTTATCTCCTCAGGCATGCTTAAGCCTAAACTGGTGGTTGCAGGATCAGAACCTGCAAAAGGGAAAATCCTTCTCCCAGTGACTTGGAGAGTACAGACTACAGATGCCAGTCTCCCAGGCTCAGGAGCAACCCTAGACGGGCTCACAGCTCAGGGGCAATGGTCAGGGACAGAGCAGATTCTGCCCATCAACGTCCTAGAATTACGGGCAGTACGTCTGGCCCTACGGTCCTGGACGGTGGAGCTTCAGGACTGTCCCATCAGGGTTCAGTCCGACAATGCCACAGCAGTGGCCTATATAAACCACCAAGGCAGTACCAGGAGTCGTTCAGCTCTGAAGGAGGTGAACTAAATACTAGCCTGGGCAGGGGGACATGTGCCAATGATATCGGCAGTTCATATCCCGGAAGTAGAGAACTGGAAGGCAGATTATCTCAGCCACCAGCAGATGTGCCCGGAGGAATGGTCCCTACACCCAGGGGTGTTCCAGAAAATTTGCCAATGTTGGGGATGGCCAGAGGCCGACCTACTGGCATCCAGGTTCAACAAGCTACAGCAGTTTGTGTCTCTTGTGTCAAGAGATCCTCTGGCAATTGAAGCCAGTACTCCCTGGTTTATGCTTTCCCTCCGATCCCTCTCCTTCCACATTTGTTGTGCAGGATTCAGAGAGAGGGGGTTCCAGTCATTCTGGTGGCACCAGCCTGGCCCAGAAGGCCCTGGTTCCCGGAGATTGTGAGACTGATGATAGACGGGCCATGGACGCTTCCATGTCAGCCCGATCTAATATCTGAAGGTCCTATATTCCTCCCCAATTTACAGTTTCTAAATTTGGCTATTGAAGCCAGGGTGTTAAAGGACCATGGCATCCTGTGACCAGTGGTGTCTACTCTAGTGAATGTTAGAAAAGCTGTCACTAGGAAGATTTATCATAAGGTTTGGAAGACTTGTGTTGCTTGGTGTGAAGCCAGAAAATGGCATCCTCGGAAATATGTGATTGGGAGAATTCTCTCTGTTCTACAGTCAGCTGTGGAAATCAAATTGGCTTTGAGTACAATCAGAGGTCAGGTTTCGGCCCTATCAGTATTCTTTCAAAGGCCTTTAGCCTCCCATTCACTGATCCGAACCTTTATGCAAGGGGCAACTCTCTTGCTTCCCCCCCATTAGGTCACCTATGTGTCCTTGAGACTTGAACTTGGTGCTGTCTGTGTTACAGAAACAACCATTTGAACCTATTAAAGCGGAGGTTCGCTAAAAAAAAATATTAAAAGCCAGCAGCTACAAATACTGCAGCTGCTGACTTTTAATTAATGGACACTTACCTGTCCAGGGGGCCCGCGATGTCGGCAGCCGAAGCCGATCCGTCCTTCGGCTCTCGGCTGCTGCCGCCACCATCCTCGGTAAGGGAATATGGAAGTGAAGCCGTGCGGCTTCACTTCCTGGTTCCCTACTGCGCTTGCGCGAGTCGCACTGCGCGTCCTCTCTGGTCCCTTCTGTGTCTCACAGAACACAGCGGTGGAGGAGAGCGTAGGCGCCGGAAGTGGCGTAGGTCACCGCAAGCTCTGCGGTGATCTATGCCAGGAAGTGGGAGCAAATACCTGTATTAGACAGGTATCTGCTCCCTCCTCCCCCCTGAAAGGTGCCAAATGTGACACCGGAGGGGGAGGACTCCAAAAAGTGAAAGTTCCATTTTTAGGTGGAACTCCACTTTAAGGAAATTCCATTAGACTTGTTGTCACGCAAGCTAGCCTTCCTGATGGCTTTCACCTAGGCTAAAAGGATGTCAGAGTTGTTGGCCCTTTCATGCAGGGAACCGTACTTGATCCTTCACCATGACAGTCGTGTTACAACCTATTCAATCATTTTTGCCAAAGGTGGTGTCAGCCTTTAATTTAAATCAGGATATTATTTTGCCTTCTTTTTTCTCTCAGCCTCATTCGACGGAAGAGACGACTGCATTCTTTGGACGTTGTCCGGGCAGTCAAGGTTTATCTGTCTAGATCTGCAGAGATCTGAGGATCAGACTTTTTTTTTTTTTTTTTTCGGTTTTACCAGAAGGACCCAAGAAGGGGCAGGCAAATTGGGTCCATCAATTGGTCATTCAGGCCTATGGTCTGAAACATAAAGCTCCTCCCTTTAGGGTGAGAGCTCATTCTACCAAGGGTGTAGGAACCTCCTGGGATTTTCACCATCAGGTATCTGTGGCTCAGATTTGTAAGGCTGCTACCTGGTCTTCAGTGCATACATTCACAAAATTTTATCAAGTGGATGTTCGAGCAGCCGAGAATTCGGCTTTCAGCCGCAGTGTACTGCGTGCTGCTGTATAGGTTCTGATGGCTATTGTTTGGCAGGGTGTCTCCCTCCCCTCAAGGCTATTGCTTTGGGACGTCCCAGCAGGTAATGAACTCTGTGTCCCATGATGTATGAAAAAGAAAATAGGATTTTTTGTCATACTTGCCTGTAAAATCCTTTTCCTTGAGTACATCATGGGACACAGATCCCTCCCCTCCTTCTTTTTTTTTTTTTTTTTGTGCTTGCTACAACTAAAATACTTCCTGTATGTGAGGGGTTATATAGGGGATTACTTCCTGTCTGAAGACCTTTGGTCTACCAGTGTCCACCTAATGATGGAGTATAACCCAGCAGGTAATGAATATTAGCCTGACTCTGTGTCCCATGATGTACTTGAATAAAAGGATTTTACCGGCACGTATGACGTAAAAATCCTTTTTTTTTTTTTTTTTTTTTTTTTTTAATTTTGTGTAAAAATGCATTTACACTTGGTTAACAAATGTGGCCAAAGAAAAATTTGACAGTGTCTCTTTACTGCACTTCTTCTATAAGTTTTTATCTTCCCAAAGAAAAATTTCCCACCCTTCACAATCACACCTTATGCATGTCATCCGTTTTTAGCAGCATCTTTTCTTTGTAAGCAACTATTTACAAGAAGGAAGCACAGCAGGGGCAAAACTAGAGCCCAAATATCCGATAAGCACCTTGCTCATTTGTGAGGCTGTTGGAACTGGTCTAAGTGGTGAGTTAAAACCAGAGGGGGGACCTTGAGTGGAGAGTGAACAAGTCTTGCTTTTTGATTGCTGGGTTGCATTTTTTGGGGCTTTTCCTTTTTAGCTTTTTGGAGCAAGTACTAAGAAGGGCAACAAAGCTAATAAAGGGGCTGAAGGATATTAGTTATGAGGAAAGGTTGCGAGCACTGAACTTATTCTCTCTGGAGAAGACACGCTTGAGAGGGGGTATGTTTTCAATATACAAATACCGTACCCTACAATAGACCCTACAATAGAAATAAAACTTTTTCGCAGAAGAGAGTTTAACAAGACTCGTGGCCACTCATTAAAATTAGAAGAAAAGAGGTTTAACCTTAAACTACGCAGAGGGTTCTTTACTGTAAGAGCGGCAAGGATGTGGAATTCCCTCCCACAGGCGGTGGTCTCAGCGGGGAGCATCGATAGCTTCAAGAAACTATAAGATAAGCACCTGAATGACCGCAACATACAGGGATATACAATGTAATACTGACACATAATCACACACATAGGTTGGACTTGATGGACTTGTGTCTTTTTTCAACCTCACCTACTGTGTAACTATATAAGAAATCATTGAGAATGGCTAACTACATTCATCAAACCAGATATTGATGGTTTACCAAAAACTGTGTCAAATATCGCACCAGTTTTGTGTCACCCTCTTACTTTTATGATAAAAAATATCACAAAAAAAAGAAGTTTTATTACTCAGGCATATCTATATCGGTGAGCTTTAGAGCATAAAAGGAATCAAAGTGGAGTTACTCTTTTTTAACTTAACTACGACATCTTGGCCTGCCTTTCCTCGCCATATGGGAGCAAAACATCAACTTGGCCACCCACCTCAGCAGATTTTCTGCTTCCAACCCTATCCGATCTGATATCACTACTCTGTCCATATTTTACCAGTAAGTGCAGAATCAGTGGGAGCCCTGAGCGTGTTACTTGCCACTGTCGCCTGCCACCAGATGTGGAATGTCACTTGCCATGTTGCCTGTCACCAGATGCGGAATGTCACTTGCCACGCTGCCTGTCACCAGATACAGAATGTTACTTGCCATGTCACCTGCCACGTTGCCTGTCACCAGATGCGGAATGTCACCTGCCACGCCACCTGCCATGTTTGCCTGTCACCAGATGCGGAATGTCACTTGCCACGCCACCTGCCATGTTGCCTGTCACCAGATGCGGAATGTCACTTGCCACGTCAATGAAAGCAGGAGAGCAGTGATGCAGGGCGGGCAGTGAGAGATGTCCTCTCTCTGCTCCCTGCCGCACCTCCTGAGGCTGACAGGACACCAACTGTGAGGGCGGAAGATTCAGGAGCAGAAAGAGATGATGTAATCTCTGCTTGCCCACTTTCTTCTTCCATCCACCGCTCTCATATGCCGGCCGCTTGGCTGTCTTATGCCGCCCGCCCGGCTATCTTATGCCGGCCGCCAGGCTCTTTCATGCCCGTCCACCCAGGTGTCTCATGCTGGCCGCCCGCACCCGCGGCCCAGCAGCAGAAAGGCCACGGTTCCGTAGTGGGCCGTGGCCCGGGGATTAACGGCCCCTGGTTTAAAATTATATATAAATGTAACAGTTTCCAGGAATCAAAATGTGACAAGTCTAATGTATGGTCACATTCTTGCTAACAACTGGAATTCATGTCTTTGAGCCATCTGACAAATTCAAACCTGCCCTAGAAGTTTGGTAGAAGTAGCAAAATGGCTTTAGTTTTTAGTACAAACATGAGTTGGGTTTTTTAGATGAATTTTAATAAACTCCACAACTCAGCTGCTATTTATACGATAATGTGTGTGGTGTTAGCTTTGTCCATATTATTTTACATATTTGTGCTTCGTCTACACAGGGCAAAATAATATGTAGTCACCGGTGTTTGCTTGCAGTTTATTACTGTATGTTATCTAATCAGAAAAGTTTGAAGTCTGAAAGGTTGTGCAACTTGCAGTCTGACAGAACCCAGAAGCCAAGGAAATGGAGACGTGATTCTGTTAAAATATGTTGACCTTTTGCGCTGGGCCTCCATAGTCTGCTGTTTACTTAAAAGAATCAATCTGTTCCAAACTTCATATTAAAGGGGTTGTAAAACATTTTGGGGTACAGCTCCCCCCCCTATTTTCTTACCTGAACCCGATCATTACGGGGCCTCTCCAGCCTCTCTCAGGTCCTCATTGGATAGATTGATAGCAGCAGGTGTCATTGGCTCCCGCTGCTGTCAATCAAAGCCAGTGACACGGGGGCAGGGCCGAGTCCTGCTGTCTGTGTCAAAGGACGCAGCAGCAGTAGGACTCAGGAGTGCGCCCGCACAAGTGCCCCCATGGAAAGCAGCTCTCCGTGGGAGCACTCGAGAAGAGAAGGAGCCAGGAGTGCTGCCTGGGGATCCCAGAAGAGGAGGATCGGGGCTGCTCTGTGCAAAACCCTTGCACAGAGGAGGCAAGTATAACATGTTTGTTATTTATAAAAAAAAAACAAAAAACAAAGCTTTACAATCACTTTAAGTTGTCTATCTTTGAAATAATCTAGTAACGCTTTTTTGCCAGCTCTGTTAACACCTCCAATATCTTATTCCTTTGCTCGTGGAATAATCTGGTAGCTCCGGACATAGAATACGCCAGTACTCTCCCTTTTTGCTCTTGGTTGCGAGGCCCAAGCACTTTACCGTGGATTTGAACCTAAAAAGTGAAGATTCACTTTATTGTAGGGAACGCTAATACAGTGAGGGTAAAAAATTTTTTGATCCCTGCTGATTTTGTACATTTGCCCACTGACAAAGAAATGATCAGTCTATAATGGTAGGGTTATTTTAACAGCGAGAGGCAGAATAACAACAAAAATATGAAGAAAAATTATTTTCAAAAAAGTTATAAATTGATTTGCATTTTAATGAGTGAAATAAGTATTTGATCCCCTATCAATCAGCAAGATTTCTGGCTCCCGAGTTTCTCCTATACAGGTAACGAGCTGAGATTAGGAGCACTCTCTTAAAGAGAGCGCTCCTAATCTCAGCTTGTTACCTGTATAAAAGACATCTGTCCACAGAAGCAATCAGATTCCAATCTCTCCACCATGGTCAAGACAAAACAGCTGTCCAAGGATGTCAAGGACAAGATTGTAGACCTACACAAGGCTGGAATGGACTAAAAGGCCATCGCCAAGCAGCTTGGTGAGAGGGTGATCAGTTGGTGCGATTTATTTGCAAATGGAAGAAACATAAAATAACTGTCAACTTCCTTGTTCTGGGGCTCCATGCAAGATCTCACCTCAAGGATTTTCAATTTTGATGAGAATGGTGAGGAAATAGCCCAGAACTACACCGGAGAATCTTGTCAATGATCTCAAGGCAGCTGGGGCCATAATCACCAAGAAACCAATTGGTTTCCTTCCTGTGTATGACCTCAATAACAAAAGGATTATTTAACTGCCAAAAGTTTTATAGTACACTAAACCGACTGCTGTAAATCTGTCATGCAAACTTTTTTTTTTGCATTACTTCTTTTTAAAAGCCAGTATAACTCAAAAGCAGTGCTGATTGGAAGCACTTGCAGGTTTAACCAATCATTTTCTGCATTTCAATTATTCAGCGTTTGAGAGGGGTTTGCCTTGTGTCCCTCTTTCCCATCTCAGAAGATTGGGGGGGGGTTTGTATGCTGCAGTGTGAAATCGAATGCCTAGTACACACAGGCTGCATGTCAGGAGAAATCAGCTGGCTCAATAAAAACCGGCCGACATTTGGCCCATTTGTATGTCAGCCGGTCCGACAGAAGCAGACTGACATGAACATGTTTTGGCCAGCTTCTGTCGGAAGAGCATGCTGGAAAACCATCAGCCAACCGTCTCCGCGTCAGCGTGCTCAGCCAATGGCCAATGTCCCCCTGTCAGAAAACAATAGTTCAGTAGGGGAGATCACTGTACTAACGTCGGACTGTTAGTGCAGCGGCTCAACCGGCATGGTCAGTTTTTGAGTATACAAGCCTCTAGCCTCTGTTAGTTTACTTGCATCAAATGGATTAGAGGTTCATTTTTAATTTAAATAGGATTAAAAAACAAGGCCGACCACAGAGAAGAACACTTTCTGCTGGGTACTGTATTACTCTGGCCCATGGGAGAAGGAGGGCGAACCGTGGCTGCTCTCCTTTGTTTATCTTGTATCATGCCATCCCTGACATTTGCAACCTATGACACTTATTGAGGCAATCCCTCCATGGGCTACTGGTCTGGTGCCAGCTCAAATGAGTTGTGTATATGCCATTCTTTGTTTGGTTTTGCTCATGTTTTTGCTTCTTTTTATATGCATATTTACGCCAGTGCTGTATACTCTGGCCTTTTTCGGCTTATTGAATTCTTCTTCTTTCTTGTACTAAAATTGGCTCTTTTGTATTCTGAACACCATAAATAAAGAATGAAGGCATTTTTAGTGAAAGCTGCAGTAGAGTATGGCAATAGTGATTTGTAAGGGTTCTCCTCTTTTTCCTTTTTTTTTTTTTTTTTTTTTTGGTTTTCTTTTTAATACCAAACTAGCTCAATGCAATGGTTTTGCACAGAGCGGCCCCTATTCTCCCCTTCTGGGTTCCCCTGCCAGTGCTCTGGGCTCCTCTTTCTCGGTATGCCATCATAGGAAGCCCGGTTCCTATGGTGGCAAACGTGTGGACTCGATCCTGAACAGCGCCGTGTGTGTCTGTTGACACACAGTGTGGCTCGGCAATGCATCCTCATCACTAGATTTGATGAACCGCAGCAGGAGCTAATAATTCCGGCTGCTCTCACTGAGTTCAGTGGGAGGGGTGAGTGAGAGCAGCTTTGGATCAAGAGTGGGCTCAGTTAAGTATTTACCCTATTTTTACCCTATTGCAGAGAATGCATTAAGGTTAAAAAAACTGAAGCCTATGCATGCATACAAGTAAAATTTCAGGTATCCCCTGAACAGGACAACAGGAAATTAATTTTGATGTGAGATACTCTAAGGCAAGGGTAGGCAACCTTTTGAGCACAGTGTGCTGAAAAATGTTTTCAAAGAAATTGAGCGTGCCGATTTTATAGCAAAAAAATGTCAACTTCACGCTCTCAATCACAAAAAGGATTTTTTTATAAAGTAAATGCTGTAAACTACTCGAGTAGGAGTGAGAAATTTTAACATCCTGCACTCACACCTCAGATCAGCCCCAATTCATGCATCTTCACACCTCAGATCACTGTCCCCCTGCACATCTGCCCCACCTCTGTACCCCCCTGCACATCTACCCCTGCGCACCTTCCGTACCCCCATGCTCGTCTTGTCTAACCGCTGAATCATCTTATCATCTGTCCTAACACTGAACTTATCTGCTCATCTGCCCCACCACTGTAACCCCCTTTCTCATCTATCCCACCTCTCTTTCCCCTGCTCTTCTGCCCCACCACTGCAACCCCCTGCTCATGTGTTTCACCGATGTACCTCCTTTCTCCTCTGCACATCTGCACCACCTCTGTACCCCCCTGCGTCTCTGCCCCACCGCTGTAACCCCCTGCTCATTTGTCCCACCAGTGTACCTCCCTTTCTCTTCTGCCCACCACTGTACTCCCCTGTACATCTACCCCACCTCTGTACCCCCTGCTCTTCTATCCAACTACTGTAACCCCCCGCTTATCTGTTTTACTAATGCACCTCCTTTCACTTTTGCCCCACCGCTGTACCCCCCTGCTCTACTGTCCAACCGCTGAACCCCCTTCTCATCTGCCCCAACACTGAACCCCACCACTGTAACCCCCTTCTCATCTGGCCCAACAGTGAACCCCCCCCCCCCCACGGCTCATCTGTCCTACCACTGTAACCCCCTGCTCATCCCTCCCGCTACTGTACCTCCTACACATCTGCCCCACCACTGTACCCCCTTGCTCTTCTATCCCACCACTGTAACCCCAATGCTCATCTGCCCCATCAATGTACCCCTTTTCTCATCTGCCCCACCATTGTACCTCTCTGCACATCTGCTCCACCGCCATATCCCAATGCTCTTCTGTCTCACTAATGAATCGCCTTCTCATCTGTCCTAACACTAAACCCATCTGCTCATCTGCCCCACCACTGTAACCTGCTTCTCATCTGCCCCACCATTGTACCTCCTGCACATCTGTCTCACCTCTGTACCCACCTGCTCTCCTGCCCCACCACTGTAACCCCCTGCTCATCTGTCCCAACACGGAACCCCCCCTGCTCTTCTGTCCCACTGCTGAACCCCTTCTCATCTCTTCCACCACTGTACCTCCCTGCACATCTGCCCCAACGCTGCTCTTCTGTCGCACCTCTGAACCCCTCCTGCTAATTTTCCCCACTGTTGTACCCTCTTCTCATCTATGATGTGTAGAGTGGGGAAAGGAAGCAGAGATGAGACACATCTACCTGTCCTGGCACACTCATCCTGCTGATCCACCTCTCGCATCCAGACCAGGTGCTTGTATGTGATGTATGTGATGTCACATACAAGCATCTGGAATGGATGCGCAGTGATGAGCTCAGGTCAGGGGTATTTTCTGAAAGCAGTGGTCCTGTGTGCAGAATCATATGTTGGGCCCCCGCAGCTGAGAAAAAGTGTGGCACTCTGCACCGCAGCAAAAGTTGGGTGCGATTTTTTTCATTGTGTTGAATACTGCCTCTGGCTTAAAGGGACACAGAGTGCAAGGGGTTCAGTAGTAAGTGATGCAAAAGTTCAGGAATAATTTCAACTCTTCTAAGATGCTTCTTCAGTGCATTGTCATTTACCCGTTCATACATACAAGATGTATTTGCCGAACGTGGACCATTTACTTGTATGTGGCTCCCTCGGCATGACAAATCGGCCAAAATGTTACACCCAGCATATTTTCAGCCTCTCGCTATCCGTGAGAATCAGGTCAAAGTATAGAATTCTTTTACGTAATTTATAATCAAAGTAAAAGATTTTTTTATCTAGTCCTAGAGACCTAGACTATAGGCAAAGTAAAAGAATGTCAGATTTCCATTCTTCAATGGAACAGTATCAGTATCCTCAACAGGGTGATTATTTTTTATTTTATTTTATTTTTTTTCCACCCTGTACAGGTATTTTGGGCTTGGTAATTTTATCACAGCCATATCATCTAAGGAAATTCTTAAAACCTGATTGGTTTGGGTTACATGAAGACTGTGGCTGAGAAACACTGATCTACACTATTTATTACTCAATACTGAACAACTCCCAGCTTGAATTTCAGCATAAAGACTTTAAGGATTTGTTACTGATCTACATAAAGCAGTCTATAATTTTGCAGTAGAAAATCTACATATTTTTTTAATTATTAACCCCTAGGGGCTTGAGTCTTGTACACCATAAAAAAACGTATTTCTGCACCTGAAAGTCGCAGGTGTTTGAGTAAAAATCAAATCACTGACAGTCTGTGGTTGTATGCTGGTAACTGCACATCCGAGAATTTGCATATATACAGGCGGTCCCCGGGTTACAAACCAGATAGGGTATGTAGGTTTGTTCTTAAGTTGAATTTGTTTGTAAGTCAGAACAGGTACATTTAAGTTTAGCTCCAGCCAAAAAAACTATTTCACCTCAAGTTTCTGTCCCAATGACAATTGGATTTTGAAAATTTTGGGTTGTTGTGGAAACAAGCCTTGGTGATAAAGCATCACTGGAGGTATCTTTTTCCCATGATAACTCTTAGAGCCCTTGCACACTGGGGCGGGGGGCGGCGTCGGCGGTAAAACGCCGCTATTATTAGCGGCGTTTTACCGTCGGTATGCGGCCGCTAGCGGGGCGGTTTTACACCCCGCTAGCGGCCGAGAAAGGGTTAAATACCACCGCAAAGCGCCTCTGCAGAGGCGCATTGCCGGCGGTATAGCCACGCCGTCCCATTGATTTCAATGGGCAGGAGCGGTAAAGGAGCGGTATACACACCGCTCCTTCACCGCTCCGAAGATGCTGCTGGCAGGACTTTTTGTACCGTCCTGCCAGCGCATCGCTCCAGTGTGCAAGCCCTCGGGGCTTTCACACTGGGATGACAGCAGCGGCACTTTCGGGGCGGTTTGCAGGCGCTATTATTAGCGCAATAGCGCCTGCAAACCGCCCCAGTGTGCAAGGGCTCTTACTGGAGTGAATTTCCCTTCCTAGGGGTAGATTTCCTCTCACTTCCTGTTGTCTCCCTCCTTTTGTAAGTAGGAGTCGTTTGTAAGTTGGATGTTTGTAACTAGGGGACCACCTGTACAGTGATGGATGTGCACCTTGGCTTGTGTTCGCAGCATTTACCCATCCCTGGACACATGCAAATGCTCAAGTTTGTGTTTTTACCAGTGTACAGCCGTAGCCTGTCAATTATTTGTACAGGCAGCTGTACGCAAACACCTGTACTCCCGGGTGCAGTAACTTTGAGGGTGTATAGTACTCTTCACATGAATGAGCCCTAAGTATGCAATAGTGCAACTATTATTTAAATAGCATATCTAAAAACAGAAAAAACACAAGTCAAGTGACACGTACACAGATGGATGCCATTTCACTGATCATTCTGAAGCTTTTGCACCCTGGGGTGCTTTGGCAAAATGCCTAAAAACTGCCCATAAATTGTATACAAACCAGTGGGTGGATGAAGCCTGCCTTTTTAATTACACAAAGCCACAAGTTTTCATTGTCCACCATTACAACCTTCCAGCCGCCGGTGCCCTAACACCTTCTTTGACCCTCTCCGTCAGCAGTGGGGTCATTTAGCTGAGTGAAGAAGAGAAACTGAGGAACAGTATGAGCGTACGAAAGTATTTGCTTTTAGAAGAATAAATCCTCTCTAACGTTGGCCGTCTTATATGTGTGTGGATGTTGCTGTGTTATGTATATCTATTTGTTTAGTAAACTGCAGAGTGCATGAGCATCATGGAAATGTAGTTCCAAAACATCCGGGGTGCCAAGGTTCGCCATCACTGGTTTAGGTTTTTTACATAATTGTACAGAATTTTAAAGGACGCCACAACTGAAAAATGTTGAGAATCACTGAGCCGACAGGCCTGCAGCCAGCAAAAGTGTAAAAAGTGTGTACTGTGCCTACTTCAGGTCAGGAATTCTTGGCGAAGTCCAGATATGCCTGACCACTTCAGAGCCTACAACTTTAAAAACCAAGTCGGCAATGGCAGTTTCTGTATTTCTACCCTTACAGATTCCCTTTTTATTGTAGTCAACCTCCAATTTCCATTAAAGATTTTTTTTGGGAGTACGATTACCATACTTTATTTGTTTTGCATTCTCCTAATGATTTTTTCCCCTGAATATCTAATCTAAAATCTAAACTCACTTTTATATGCTTATGTAGCATACTTTTATTTATGAATCACTTTTTAAAGGGTCCACTCAGAAATATTTTCATTCTATATGGAACCTGGTGCTTTGTTGGCTTATTATATCCTTATATAAGCTCTGTTACTGCCTACCTTAGTGTTTTGAGTGTCCCCATGTATACTGGAAATCCCCCCTCCCTCCCCCCCCTGCTCATATTGCATTCCCTGTTATATAAAATGAGTTGCAAATCTAGCATGGATTGATGAATCGTCTCACAATGGCTGTGGTGGAACCCAATGGGCTCAAATACTGGAGTCCCATAGAGATATAAATATTAATGGTTCTAAAGCTAAAACATGTTTACCTTAATGCATTCCCTGCGTTAACCACTTGCCGACCGTATCACTTAAATCTAAGGCGGCTCTTCTGCGCTGGATCTTGTGCCTGGTACTTGATCCAGCACTTCCGGGTTGGGGGTGGCAGCCCGTTCCCACTGTGATTTATACACAGCGGGAGCTAAACGCTGGGTAAATAAACAGTCGCGCTAATTGTTGCAATCCATATTCGAAATCAAAAATATATAAACTGTGCCATCAACATTAATTCATTTTCTTCCTTTAAAGTGTGCAGTGAACTAATTAATCTGCTTGTGAAATGTGAAAAACATAAATTTCAGTGACACATTCCTTTTAAACCTCCGTTTTAATGTGTGATTTTATCTATGTAATTTTGGATCAAAGTCCACTATATCTTCTGTGCAAAATGATACTGTGGTAATCTTCTCATCCATAAAATAAAACTTGCTCCCCAATGTTCCCCCCTTGGGTTTTGTGCTCCCCTCAATTGATGTGACCTCATAACTAAGTTTGGTCAGAAAAAGCGATTTAGTCTCCCAGGACTAATGAGATGTCTTTTTTTTTTTTTCTCCTTCCAGTTTCTCTGTATGTGTCTCCAAATGGCAGTGATTAACCGATGCATGCAAAAGATAAGAGTGCTTAAACTGTTTTAAAACTTTGAACTTCATTATAATAAATATATTGCACTCACATGCACGTGCTCCAGTGCACCATGTACAGTGTTATTTAAATCCACAACTCTGTGACAGCAGCCCCGTGCCTTGCTAATGGGTATCTCAGCGTCTTGTTCCAACGTATGCTCCTCCCTAAACGCCGGGTACCGCGGACTCTGTGTCTGCCGGCACCCAGGGATCGTTCTCTACACCTATGTAAACAAGGAAGACTGGCGTTCTGTCAGTAGGTAAGGCATTGGTCATGTGTTCCTGCAAAGCAGGGACACGGATCTTTGCTTTCCCCTAGTACAAGAACCTCCCCCACAGTTTAGTAAAACACTGGCTAGGCACACATTTAACCCTTTGATCGCCCCTGATGTTAACCCCTTCCCAGCCAGTGTCATTAGTACAGTGATGGTGCATATTTTTAGCACTGATCACTGTATTAGTGTCACTGGTCCCCAAAAAGTGTCAGTGTCCGATTTGTCCGCTGCAATATTGCTGTCCCACTATAAGTCGCTGATCGCCACCAATACTAGTAAAAAAAATTGAAATCTATCATTTAAAAATATTTACTGAATGAGAACTTGGTGCACCTCGCAGGGTCTAATAAATATACATACCAAATAGGCTTAAAAAAATAAACAAATCTTTAATTTCCACATACACTTAGTTAGCTTTTAAAAAAAAGTTGAATACAACTGGTTGAAACCACAGTTACTGTAAGTCTATGCAGGATGTGCTGGTCCTGGCTGGAGAATTGAGAAAACTTTGTGTTTTTTTTTAAAGCTTACAATTTTGTATATGGAAATTAAAGATTTGTTTATTTTTTAAGCCTAATTGGTATGTGAATTTATTAGACCCTGCAAGGTACTTGTAAAGTCCCACCTCATTTTTGTTCTCATTCAGTAAATGTTTTATATGGAATGTAGGGTCATAATTGCCTCACAATTCATCTCTCATACTCTTAACATATACAGTAAATAAAAATATTCCTAGGTTTGTAGACGCTATAACTTTTGCGCAAACCAATCAATATACACTTTTTTGTTTTTACCTAAAATACGTAGCAGAATACATATTGGCGTAACTTGATGAAGACATTTTTATTTTATTTTTTTTTTTTTATTGGATGTGTTTTATAGCAGAAAGTTTTATATATATATATATATATATATATATATATATATATATATATATATATATATATATATATATATATATATATATATATATATATATATATATATATATATATATATATAATGTATTTATATATTTTTTTTTTGTAGCACAAAAAATAAAAACCGCAGAGGTGATCAAATATCACCAAAAGAAAGCTCTATTGTGGGAACAAAAGGACATATTTGGGTACAGTGTCGCACGACTGCCCATTTGTCAGTTAAAGTAACGCAAAAAATGGCTTGGTCATGAAGGGGGGTAAATCTCCTGGAGGTCAAGTGGTTAAGGTAAAAGTTTTATAACTTGCAGTGCCCCCTCTAAACACCTGACTGCTGGATCGATTCAGCTCTGTGCCTGGCTGCATTGACTCTTTCACTCTGCAGCACCTATTAAACACTAAAATAGCTAAAATAAAATTTTTCATGGATCCACTCTTCATGTAAATATAGCTTTAAAAAAAACAGATTTAAAGCTAAAATTTACTAAAAACCACTTGATAAAATGTTTTTTAGCAGTGAAAGTGCATTCCACGTTAATAATTATGCTACCAAAATTAGTGTGTGCTGTACATTGCCTCTAGCATTGCTCCTGTTTCTTCTTGCAAGAGGCTGCCATTTTGATGAAGCCTAGAGTCCATGAGTGGCAGTAAATTGTTAGGCTGTCAGCAGATTTTAAACCATATTGGCACTTGTTTTTAATGTTTTACTGCAATGGGGACTTGCAGAAGGGGCCAGCATTAAGTGATCTAGCAGGACTTAATTTTCTGACTAAAGTTCCACTTTAATAAATATTGCAATGCATTTGTTGCGAAAAATAAGACTTTCTTTACATACCTTTTTTTATTTTTTACAGAGTCAGCATGAGGCGGTCTATTTTAACAGTGGAATGCTTACTACTGCTGTGCGTGGGGCTTGTTGGTCTCATGTTCATTATGCAAGAAAGTGAAGATGGAATAGAAGAAATTGTAGAACAGCCTGTCCTTGCTCCTCATGTTACTCATGGACCTGTTACACCCCAAAAAATTGAATGGGTCTCTCACTGTGTGGAGAACTCCTCAGTGCAAAGTATTGATGGATTTTCCAAACTACCTGGACACATTAAAGACTTCTTGAGATATAGACATTGCAGAAGCTTTCCACAGATCCTTAACGCACCACAGAAGTGTGATGGAAGAGCTGAATCTATGGGGGTATTTCTGCTTCTTGCCATAAAGTCTTCCCCTGGTAATTATGAAAGGAGAGCTATCATTCGCCAGACTTGGGGGGAGGAAAACAGCTATAATGGTGCCCATGTCAGAAGGGTTTTTCTCTCTGGAACGTCCCAAAATGAGAGGGAGAACAAACATTTGAGGCAACTTCTAAAAATTGAAAGCGAAACCTACGGTGATATTTTACAGTGGAACTTCCATGACACTTTTTTTAACCTGACATTGAAACAGTTCCTCTTCCATCAGTGGTTAGAGGATAATTGCCCAGGAGCTCATTTTATTTTTAATGGTGATGATGATGTATTTGTGAACACCTTCAATGCTGTCACCTATCTACGGGGACTGAAGGCAGATGATCACCTCTTTGTTGGACAGCTGATAGCCAATGTCGGACCTATTCGTGAATCTGGTAGCAAATATTATGTGCCCATACAGGTAACCAGTTCCAATTCCTACCCAATGTATTGTGGCGGTGGGGGAATTCTTCTATCCAGATTCACTGCTCATACCATTTACAATAAATCCTTGGAAATTTCCCTATTCCCTATTGATGATGTTTATCTTGGCATGTGTTTGGCAAAGGCTGGCTTAGTCCCAGCCTCTCACATGGGAATGAGGACAGTAGGAGTGCGTGTGCCATCTGACAAATTAGACTCTTTTAACCCATGCTATTATAGAGAACTTCTAATGGTACATCGTTTTGTGCCATATCAGATGCTGGTCATGTGGAAAGCTATACAAGATCCTCATCTCAACTGTGGACAGAAGCTCTCTCTATATATAGGCCAGTAACAGGGATGGACTTGGGAAGATTTTTAAGCCATATACCGTTTGACACTTCTAACAGACAGCCTTACCTAGAAGACCCGAAGAAAGGAAAATCTGTATTGCCCATGCAAACCGGAAACCAGAGTAGATATCTGAATCAAACTGTTCATTCTCTCATTTACACTATGAATGAGACTATGAATGAGACAAAATTTTCATTTCCTTTTGTTTTTAATTAAGAGCCATTGTGTTGCTTGGTTAAGCACCTGTCTTCAGACTAGTTTATGCTTCTTTTGTTAACTTATTCTCAATTTTGTATTAAAGTAATTTAACCATATGTTGTACATTCATCATATTGTTAGCTTATGTTATTGGAGATAATATTGAAGTATGCTTTTGGCATGGAACCTACCTACTATCAGCACAAAGGATCTTGAGGTAGGACAAGGAAAGTAAGCAGCAGTAAATGGTTAGTTAATTATTTTTTAAGATTAAATTTAGGGATTAGATTTGGTTTGATTCAGTGTTTTAGAGGTTGTTGAATCTAAATTTAAGTGTTAAGGTTACACATTTTTTTATTTTTTTTTTTTAATGTTAAGTGTTAGATACTTTTAGCGGTTAAATGTTTGGGAAAGGAGATAAAAGCTCACGTAGCAGTTAATTTTAGGCGAGGTTTAATGGCTCAGGATGTTTAGGGGTTAGACTAAGTATTCAGATATGGAAAGGTTATGAAAGATCTAAACTCTGAAAACTTTGCCTAAAAAATGAAGGGAGAGGGCAAAGGACTTGTCAACGATATTCAATGTGGTCTACCTGCAGCTAAGGGCCGCCAGCAAGGAGAATACTGAGAAGCACAATAATAACCCAATCACAACTCCTTAGACTTGCAGTCAGAGACAGCAGTGCCTTAAGCTGGCCATAGATGTGTCAGTTTTTTGTTTTTTTTTCCTTGAACCAGTAGGTTCAAGGGAAAAAAATGACCAGATTCCCCCCTTCCACACATTCAAGGTGGATGGGGGAATCCTCCCGCTGTGTCATTGTATTCTGACAGCAGGGAGACTTCAGAATACACTGGCTATAGAGGAAATTTTCCAGCAGGGGGGTTGTACAGAAGTCGATTGATAGAGAGAGTTTGAGGACTGCTTTAGCAGTATAGTTCTGACTAATGCCACAACTGGATTTAGTCATATACAGTATACAACCTTTTTTGCATTGATATGGTATCACAAGTATGCCAAAGTGATTTTGAGAACTGGTTTAAAAGTTTATTTTCACTTTTGCAGCCGAATTGGAATACCCACTTTATATTTGTTACATGTCCTCATTCACAAAACATAACTGAAAAAATCTAACATTTTTAAATATTATAAAATATATATTAAAAAAAAAAAAAGAAAAAATTGAAACATTGCAGCATATCTTTTTAGATGCTATGTTCTGAGCCCTCCAGCAAGGAAAACTGCTACTATAGTTCTGTTTGTTTGTGAGGTGGCTGGGCAGCTGTGTTTGCTATAATTAGGGCAAGCCATAGATCAGGGGTCTTCAAACTATGGCCCTCCAGTTGTTCAGGAACTACAATTCCCATCATGCCTAGTCATGTCTGTGAATGTCAGAGTTTTACAATGCCTCATGGGATGTGTAGTTCTGCAACAGCTGGAGGGCCGTAGTTGAGGATCCCTGCCATAGATGATTTGATTTTCTTTCCTTCCACTACAAGTGGAAGGAAAGGAAATCGTCCGATTTCCCCTATCAACACATTCAGTGCGAATGGGGAATCCCTCCTGCAGCTCTATTGTGTTCTGCCAACATGGAGCCTTCCCAGATAGCAGAACGCAATGATTACTGCTAGTGTCTATTGCCGCCAACAGTAATCACATGTAAAAGAAACCATACAATGGATCGACTTGGGTACAACCAGCCTGCCCATAGATGGATGTAATCTCGTCAAGTCCCTGCTGAACCAGCCAAGATTTGACCCATCTATTGCCAGCTTAATCCTGTCTGTACTGTGCAGGCAGATCTTAATTCTCAATTATAATTAGATTTTAAGACTGTTTATTCTAACAAAGGGTTAAACATGTAGAAATCACCCTCCTGCGGTGCATGTTAAGGAGGACCTCCCTTGGGACAGGTTCACTCTAAAGGCTGGTACACATTGGCCGAGTATCAACCGGTTTAACAGAAACCGGCTGACATTCAGCCAGTGTGTACAACAGCCTGTTTGACAGAAGCCAGTCTAAGGACGTGAATGCTGGAAATCCAGGATCCAATCAGTGCTGGCAGCCTATGGCCGTGAGTGCTGATCAGTGTGTGCTGGCGGGGCGGGGGCAGTCCCCCTGTTAGAACATAATGGCATAGCAGGGGAGATCACTGCACTAACATCTTGGTTAGTACAATGGCCTCTGTTTTTTTTTTTTTTTTTCTTTTTTTTCAGCCCGCTGGGGAAAAAAAAAAACTTCTATTGTGTACCTAACATAACAATGTTAAAAAAAAAAAAAATCTTGCAGTCAGTCATGACACCTCCTCTTGAGAAACATCTAAAAGTTAAGACGTAGTTCTATTATTTTTTTTTTTTTTTTAGCTGTGCCATGTGAATAGGAACACATGACCTATAATGGGGGTCTTTTCAAATTTGATTGCAAAAGTGGAATAAACCTTTAGCCTGGGTTCACACTATTGTGATGTGGGAACCAGTGCAATTCCAGTGCCAGTTCCCGCATCGCATCTCCCTCGCAGGCAGTTCACACTGGCGTCTGTGAACCTCTGTTGGTGTCATTACAAAGTTAACGACGCCCCCCCGATCGGTTTCTCTGTTAATCTGGACAGGAATCGGATTGCATGGGTGTGAACACCCATGTGATTCGATTCCAATGCGGAGAAAATAAAGGTTCCTGCACCTTTTTCCTGTGAAACCAATGCAAGTTCAGTCATCCAGCTGTATGGCTGAATTCGCATTGCACAGACATCGCATGTGATCAGCACAGCAATGTGGTGCAAATCACATGCAAGGTTTGTGTTTGCAATAGTATGAACCCAGGCTCAAGGTAATAATCTACTGTTGTACTGGGAAGCATCTAGATCAGATGAGGTCAGGAGTTAAGAAAAAGAAAATTCAAGGAAATGCTGTGTTTATCATTGCATACTCTGTGATCAAGCTAATTTGAAAAAGATGAGTAAAGGCATAGGGCACAGATGCTTAAAGGTTATGTTTTGAAAAGTTGGAAATCTTGGTTACTAAGGCGGGTAGAAGTACAAAGTCTAGGTGAAAATAAAGTTGAGGGTGTGCTTTCTAAAGTATTTTACATGCTATGTGGCAGTATAAACTAGTTATAATGAAAAGCTTGGCACGGCCAATGTGAAAGGATGCTTGTCATAAGAGAAATATGAGAAACCTTTAGACAACCATTGTTACATTTCTGAAAAATATTTGTAAAGTCAAAAGGTGTGTGGTTGTTTTTTTTTTTTTTTTTTTTTTTTTTTTTTTTTGCATAATTATTCAAGGTCACTGGCAGAAAATATCGAAGCAAGAGAAAAAGCATGTTAGCATCAGTATGGAACAGAGTCACGCTAAACACAAATGGTATTTAAATCTTGCAAAATAGTAAAAGTAAAGTACAACATAAACAAAGTCCCAATCATCATGTGATAAAACATTTTCAGTTGAGCTCGCAGGCAACACTTCAGGGTGACACTCGGTCATTAACCGCTTGCCGAGATCTTCTGTTCCCTGTCATCGGGAACATCGATCTATCATCTCAGTGGTAGCCCCCCCCCAGTTAGAACACGCTGAGGGAACACACTTAACCCCTTGATTGCCCCCTAGTGTTTGTCCCCTTCCGTGCCAGTGACATTTTATATAGTAATCGGCAGCTATTTTTAGCTCTGATCGCTGTATAAGTGTCAAAAGTGTCCGATCTGTCTGCCACAATGTCGCAGTCCCGATAAAAATGGCAGATCGCCACCATTACTGGTAAAAAAAAAAAAAAAAAAAAAATTATAATAAAAATGCCATAAATCTATCCCCTATTTTGCTACTACTTTTGCGCAAACAAATCAATATACACTTATTGCGATTTTATTATTTTTTTATTTTTTTTTTTTTTATTACCAAAAATATGTAGAAGAATACACATCGGCCTAAACTGAGGAAGAAATTTTAGTTTTTTATATATTTTTGGGGGATATTTATTATACCAGACTGTAAAAAAAATTTTTTTTTTTTTCAAAATTGTCAGTTTTCTTTTGTTTATAACGCAAAAAATAAAAACCGCAGAGGTGATCAAATACCACCAAAAGAAAGCTCTATTTGTGGGAAAAAAAAGGATGCAAATTTAGTTTGGGTATAGCGTTGCACGACCGCACAATTGTCAGTTGAAACAGCGCAGTGCCAAATTGTAAAAAGTGCTCTGGTCAGGAAGGGGGTAAAATCTTCTGGGGCTGAAGTGGTTAAACAGTCCCCTGTGTGACTGACCACCATAAACACTGCCACCTTGAGGGTACTTTCACACTGTTTTAGCCGCGCTTTACCGCTGTTATAGTGGTGCTTTTCGGCCGCTAGCGGGGCACTTTTAACCCCCACTAGCGGCCGAAGAAAGAGTTAAAAGCGCCTGTGTTGCGGCACTGCTGAAGCGCTTTGCAGGCGCTTCACGCTGCCCATTCATTTCAATGGGCAGGGCATTTTGGAAGCGGTGTATACACCACTCCCGCACCGCCCCAAAGATGCAGCTTGCAGGACTTTTTTTTTTCCGTCTTGCAAGCGCACCACTCCAGTGTGAAAGCACTCGGGCTTTCACACTGGGGAGGCATGAGAGGCGCTTTTCATATGCTTTACAGGGGCTGTTTTTAGCGCCAAAATGCCTGAAAAGCACCCCAGTGTGAAAGAGGTCTAAGTGTGGG
>NC_133324.1:502692773-502703965 GCF_042186555.1 Aquarana catesbeiana | reverse complement strand
GCGGACCTAGTCGCCTGACAAGTCGCCTCCCGTTCTGTGCTATGGAACCGTTCTAATCGGAGCGACGCAAGTCGCTCCGACTTAGAAAAAGGTTCCTGTATTACTTTGGGGGCGACTTGGGGCGACTTGCATAGACTTCTATGCAGAAGTCGTCTCGCAAGTCGCCCCGGCAGTCGTTTGCAGGTCGCCTCGCTGAGGCGACCTGCAAGTCGTGCCGCCCATGTGTGAACCGAGCCTAAATGTCTCACATATGTTTCTACTAGTTAACATACATTTCCTCAAAATAGCTACACATGTACTTTCTTCCTTTTACAAATGCAAGTAAATGCATTCCACACAGAAGCATGGGGTTGTTAAACTTGTGAATGGCAGCATCTAACAACACGACACATGTTTTAGTACTCTGCATATAAGAGATACAATGCCTTATCTGTGGAAGGGGTTCTACATGTGATAGCAACTTTGTATGGAAATCCTCTATAGAATGCTGTCAATCCAGAGCAACATTTTTATTACAACACCTGAAAAATGGAAACCATGCTTTCATTTCGGAGGCTTATAGTGAACTTAAAAGAAGGAAAAAAAAAACGCAACTCACAACTCAAGGGAATTATGTCAGAATGAGAAACCTGCGTGTATGACCGGGTAATGTGTAATTGACATGCTTGCTGATGTACTGCAAGCATTAGCGGTACCTTCTGAAGAATCATGCATTTTCTAAGGAACAGTTGTTGAATCAGCTCTGTACAGTACTTGTTCCTGCACTGCTGTGTTGCCTTCTATTCTCAAAAATCTATTTCTGCAATTGACCAAATGCAAGATTTTTTTTCCAAGCTTTTGAATACTGGAAATATATGAGGGTTAACCCAAGCAGTTCAGGAACAAGTGTCTTTTCCAAGAATAAATGAACAAACAGAACAGAGAAGTCTTGGGTTTCCTTCCCACAGATGGGGGGGGGGGGGGACGTCTGTTCAGTGATCTGCCACGTATACTCATCAGTATTTCTGATTTTGTTACAATGCTGTCCACAAACAGACAGCAGGTACAAGATCAGGGTATAAGAGGTTGAGCAAAGGAAATACAGTATTTTGTTCCTTTACATTATTTAAAGTGCATTTCTGCTGTATTTTACATTTTGATCTATTATGATAGAATAAAACACTGTACACATAGGCAGAATGTCGAGAGACATTTGCTGGTTCACAAAAAAAAAAAAATGGCCGACATGCTGCCCGTGTATATGTCGGTCTGGCCAGCTTCTGTCGGACGAGCATGCTGGAAAACAAGCAGCCAACCAACTCCCGATCAGAGCTCTCAGCCAATGGCGGAGAGCTCTGATCAGAGTGTTCTGGTGGGGGGGGCATCCCCCCTGTCAGAACACAACAGCTCAGCTGGGGAGATCTCTGAACTAACCTCGCGTTGGTTAGTACAGAGGCTCTGACCAGAGCTGACTGTTTTTGTTCGGGTTGAATGAAAAAAAAAAAATACTAATAGTGTGTACTCTGCTTTAGGCTTGCTACGAATGCTACAATCTGATTGTATAATCTCCGTTTAGATTTAACAATTACACGCTGCAAGGTTCTGCCTGATTGGATAGATTTAAGTAGGTCCTCATATTATAATAATAATACAGGATTTATATAGCGCCGACAGTTTACGCAGCGCTTTACAACATTAGGGCAGACAGTACAAGTACAATACAATTCAATGCAGGAGGAATCAGAGGGCATATTACATAGTTTCAATAATTCTTAAATTGATTGTACAAAGATTGCGCGTTCATTACATCTGCTCTTTTATGCACTGAAAACCCTTTGACAAACGGACGTTTGAAACTGTGTAGAAGTTTGCAGCATGTATTAATGCCTGTAAGTTAAAAAGTCAGCCACACATTACAAATAGGCTGTACAATCTACTGAGTTTAGCAGTGTAAATTCATGCATTAATAAAATTTGGATAAGAACCATGACAAAGAAATTGGCACTTTTTTTGGCAGATCCAAGCAGACTATAAATACAGCCATACACAAACCAATTGATTTTTTTTTTTTTTTCATTTTAAATTGGAGAATGGAATTTTCAGTCATATCTGAAAGTATTTGCCTTCAATTGGCCACACAAAATGTATCCCCCCCCCCCCCCAATTTACTCCAAATTGCATTACGACAATAAAATATCAAGTATCTTCAATAAATCTCAGTTTGCTACATTTTAACTTGATTTAAAAAAAAAAAAAAACACATTCTAACCTACCCCTCCAAAAAATTGCTAAATCTGAAAATGCCCACACTTTAGGCTTAGGTTCACACTGGTGCGATGCGGGAAACCTTGCGATTCCTGTTGAGGTTCCCGCATCGCACTGAATCACAGGTGGTTCACTCTGACATCTGCAAACCGCTATGGGTGTTAATGTAAAGTTAATGACACCCCCAGATTGGATCGTAGTGCGTACTGTCAAATGGTAAAGGAATCAGATCGCACCCATGCGATCCAATTCCAGTGCGGACCAAAAAAAAAAAAGTCCTGCACCATTTTGGTGTGAATGAGATGCAATTCCAGCCAGTTTGTACGGCTGAATTTGCATCGCACCGACATCGCATGAGACCTTCACAGCAATGCAGTGCGAATCACATGCACCAGTGTGAACCCAGAAATGTTTTCTTTCTGGTTTCATACATGTGGGTGAACGTTTTCAATGGTGTTAGAAGCTGTCACATTTTAGGACTTCCAAATGTACAAATAATGTGAATTACAACTAAACATGAAGAAATGTGTTTTAACGGCTGTGCAAGCAAAAGACGGGTAGCTGCTTTTGGGAGAGTATGTTTGGCTTACACAAACGCTTACATTCCTCCTACAGTGCTGGCCTCTGGCAGTATAATTTGTTACCCAATTATTGACTGCTCTAGAATACACTGTTATTGATTGGCAAACATTGTCCTATTTTGCTGTTTACATGGACTATTTTTGGAACAAACTAAATCCCCTTTATCTGCAAACTGACATATCATGTTCCTTCTAACTCTGTTTTCGATTAGATATTGCAGTTCTGCACTACCTACACACCAAAACATGTAGTGACTACCAGATTCGGTCAGCTCATCTGTTATTGAAAACATCCTGCTGGTCAGCATATTAAAGAGGAACTGCAGCCTGCTCACATAATTTGAAATAAAAACATCTGTGCCATTCTGAAGTTTCCCTCCAACCACTTTCTGAAGTTTCCCTCAACCCCCCCCCCCCCCCCCCCCCGAGGTAACACTCGTATGTGGTGTCATGGAGGTGGGATTTACTCCATGGACCCGATATATGCAGCATGTGTTTGTGATGGGAGCATGCTTCATCCTGAATCCATCCCTTTACAGATATAAACACTCAGATGCGCAGGGATTTTCGAGCGACCCAGCACATAAACATTTCTTAGACCTTTCTTCACACTTTATAGGTCTCTGGACCTGTGTGAATGAGCCCTTTGAGCCCTCCACTTTAGCTCTTTAGAAAAAGATACATTGAATTTACTAAACTGAGCAGACAGAATCTAGAGTAGTTGTGCATGGCAACCAATTTTTTTTTTAAAAGCTGAGATTAAAAGCTAAAGAGGCTGATGGTGGCCTGGCCTTGCCTCTGAAACGGAAAGATCCTGCCGACGTCTCCCAGAGTCTCTGCCTCGTGGCTGCAGCTAAAGCTGACACGCAGCACCCGGTGCTGACATCCAGGTACCCTCGTTCCTACACTGTCAACTTGACAAGCCATTTTTTACAGGACACTAAGTGTATGCATTACCTTACATTTAAAACTTGTGAAATAAACGATACTGCACTAGAAGTGGCTTGGCACTTCTCTCTTTCCCTGCCCCTGCTTTTTGTCTTCACAGTCATTGGGTTCCAGCCCCTCTTGGAAGTAGCCTCGCCACCACTAGCAGCCATACACAAGAGACTTCAATAGTATATATGACCTCTAAAACTCCCCCTGGGCCTACTTTAGATTTACCTTCTGGACCGATTTATCACAACAGCCAGAATTATCTATATGCTATACACATTGCCTGCAGCCACCAGGTGTTAGCTCCGAGCTCCACCTTTTATGTGTGTTATCTCCTCTTTTGTAACCACTTGAAGACCCAAGCCTTTTGCTGACATTTTAGCAGAGGCCTTAGAGAAAAAAAAAAAAAAAAACACTGTATTTGCACAGCGGTTTTTTGGACCGCAAATGTTTGGAAAAAATACACTTTAATTAATTTTATTGCACACAAACACAATACAATACCCAATTTTTTGGTAAAATATAAAAGATGGTATAACGCAGAGTAAATAGATACACATCATCACGTAGTGTGATTAACCAGTTAAAAGGAGGAGAAGTTGGCACCCCCCATAATAGTTTACACTAGATACATGTCATGCCTTAAAATTGCGTATGCTCGTGGAATGGTGTCAAACTAGTGTATTAGAAATCTCCATTGGCAATGCTTTAAAAACCTTGAGGCTGGGTTCACACTATTGCAAATTGGATGTGGGATCCCCACATCTAATTTGCAATAAATAGCAGGAGATTGTGACCGGCTCTCTATGGAGCCGGTTCACATATCTCCAATACAAATTTGTACAGGAGCCCTGTGCATCTTTTGGTCCATTTCAGGTCCGAATTCAGCCCAAAATTTGGGCTGAAATCAGACCTGAAACGGTGAACCAGGATGCACAGGACCCCAGCTGGGAGCCGCATCAGCATTAGGTGTGAACACAGCCTGACAGGCTACCAGTTTGGAGTTACAGAGGAGGTCTGGTACTAAATTATTGCTCTCACTCAACATTCACGACAATACATCAGGTGTGGTGAAATCGTAATTTACGTATTTGTGCGGGACCAACGCATACCTTTGTGAGCGAGCATGGAAATTATTTTATTTTTACACAGTTTCTTTTACTTTCTTTTTATTTTTGATCACTTTTATTGCTGCTTGTGAGGAATGTAAACCTCCCTTGTGACAGCAATTAGACAGGAACAGGTATCTTTATAGAGAGATCTGTGGTCTATTAGACCCCCAAATTTCCTCTGCCCTTCAAAGCATCTGATCACACAAGGATCAGTGTGATCAGATGCTGTCACAATTTAAAAGTGGCACGGTTTACTCTGGAGAAACTGGAAGTGACAGTAATACTCATCACTTCCGGTATCCTATAACACAGAGCTCATTGGGACCTTCCAGTCCCCGCCGACTTCATTGTGGACTCACCAGGGGGACGGCAGAGCTTGGAGAGGCACCGCTGGGAGGGGTCACAGCTAATTAGCTGCTAGAATGGCTTTTACATAAAAGTCGATCAACTCCTGAAAATGCAGGCATCATCCCAGTATAAGCACTTGAAGTCAATCACGTATATGTAGTGATTTGACAGCAAGTGATTAACAGTTAAAGTAAAACTAAAAGGCAAAGGAATTAGAACACCCGTTAGGGAGATTGACCCTCTCTATTTGTCCTGATTATCGTTATCAAAAGTAAATGAAAATCCCAAATTTTAATAGTAATAGAGGGGAAATATTCAATGGGGGCCATTTCTGGTGACCTCAGGGGTTCCAATGGTTTCCCTTAACCACTTGCCAACCAGCCACCATCATTATACGGCGGCTGTTTATTAAGAGTCATGCGGCGGTGAGTGTCTGTTTGCAGCTACACTTTTTGTAGCTGCTGACTTAATAAACTAAAAAATGGGTGGAACTCTGCTTAAAGCTGCAAAGGAATATGGTAGGGGGAACAACTACGAATGCCCATTGTTTTGAAATGAGGTGTCCAGCCAGCTCATGTGATGGTCAGGTGTCCACACTTTTGCCATATAGTGTATATAGGATAGAACTTACTGGTAGATATGAAGGAGATATGAGAGAGTTATCACCGCTCCAGGAGGATTTGACAGGCAAGAAGTAAATCTTTCTTGGTTTGGAGGTTGTCGGTGCTGGCTATTGCTAGTAGCAATAAGACAGAAATAAATGCTGGACAGCCGCACTCGTAGATTTGCTTCGTTTATTCAAACTCATATGAGTAAGCACTAACGTTAGTGCGAACGTCAGCTCTTCTCCTGTCTGCTATTTTGATGTGAATCCTTTGAATAAACGAAGCAAATCTACGAGTGCGGCTGTCCAGCATTTATTTCTGTCTTATAGATATGAAGGAGACTGTGTGTAAAAACAGATATAGGGCAACAGTTAAAACTTCTCACTAAAATGGTTTTACAAACAAATATAGTTTATCTTTAGATATCACATGAGAACAAAACAAAAATGAAAAAAAAATGGAAGAGGGTACAGGTGCATAGCACATATAAAGTCTTCCTATACAAAATGTCAGATCTCCCCATGTAAGGCTAGGCTATATTATCTGTACAAAAGGGAAAGGATGAAAAAATACCAGTTGACCCAAATTGTAAAGTTGTTTACGGTATTAACCTAGTGATGAGACATGAAGCAATGGTTACATTTAGCACTACAAAGAAAAGCCATAACCCAAGCGTGCTCGGAAACAGTCAGCCAGGTGCTTGTTGACAATAGAATGGGGGCTTAAGAAGGCAGGATGAAAGAGAAGCAGAATCTCCCCCAACTGCATTACCCATGCAGCTGTACTGCCAGCTGCAATATCCAAACATATTTGGAGCAAACCACATCAATCATGCCATTTACCCTTTTCTCAGCCCACCAACAACTGGACTAATCAGTACATGTATGTCTTTGTATCTATAGATAAGTGATCAAACATCGGTAGACTTTTCTCTTAACCCAGCTAATATTTTAAGGTGCCATATACATAAAAAATTTTGAAATGACCAAATGCAAAGCAAAGCCAGAATCACAAGACCGCATCACAGAAAGGCCAGCAATTTAATCAGCAGGTTTCATTTCTTTCTTGTGACAAGAGATCTATCCATTAAATCTCTTCCTTAGGGCTTTGCATATATGGATTTGTTTTTATGAATTTGAAGCATGATTTATTTGCAAGTTTGCAGTTTTGCATTTACTTTAAATTGTGTAGTGTTGCCGCAATTCGTAAAGCACAAACTGTAATAGTGAGAAAATTTGTACTGCAGGTAAAAGTAGGTCAAATGGAGTGCCTGCATCTGGTGAAGGCAATGTTCATTAAAAAAAAAAAATATTCTACGAGGCCCAACAGATCCCTGATCCCTCAGCCTCGCCATCGCGTCCATATCCTCGGATGCCTTTTCTGACACTCAGCGGTGTTCCACCTGACCTGCAGAGCTCCCTCTACCAGCCACTCACCGAGAGAGCGGACGCTGAGCTATGTCCCTCCTCCAGGCAACTGCGGACAAGGTCCGACATAGAAGCCTCAAAGGGCCGTGTGGAGGACACCCACCGGGAAAGGAACTACAGGCAGTCAAGAAGGACCTTAACGCTCTGTCAACTCGGTTGGACTCCAGAGAGACGTCTGTGACTGCGCTGGAGAGAAGAGTGACAGCTTTGGAGATGCAGCAGACCCTGCATGCGACTACAGCAATGTCTATGCAGCTCACGTGGAGGAAAATGAGGACCGGAACAGATGTAACAACCTGCGACTCTGGGGACTCCCCGAAGCCACGGGCGCGGAGGATCTAGCGGCGACGGTGCTTGTAATTTTCCGTCAGATGGCGGATGAGTCGTTCCCAAATGCTATGGAATTCGACCACATTTATAGAGCTCTGGGCCCCGCTCCCCCGACCCGAAGAGGCCCCGGGCTGTAATCTGTCGGATTCACCATTATTATTATTATATGCAGGGGACGTGGAATTAGATGGCGTTGTGATCAAAATACTACCTGACCTCTCCAGAGCGACACTGCAGCACCGAGCACTGCTCCGACCAGTCCTGGAGCTCGTCAGGCAATTGGGTCTCACCTACAGGTGGGGATCCCCCTTGCCGTCACATTCAGGAAAAACCTGCGCCCTTTTACCTCCGCTCGCCCGCCAGCAGATCTCCCCGCCCTCTTTGCTTTCATGGAGACGGCTCCTGTTATGGTCCGGACTGGCTGCAACCTTAGACTCGGCCGACTGGCCGCCTCAACATGGCAGCAGACAGGGGGAATCTGTCACCTAGACCGCAGAGAAGCTGGCGACATTCACGACTTTCCTCCCCAGAGGGCCAACGTGAGACACGACACTCGGTGACCCGTAAGTAGCCGTTCCTCCCCCTCCTCTTTGACTTGACTTCTTTTTTTACTACCATTTCCCCCTTCCAATACCTGCACTAGGGAACCGCATGTCTCATTCATGTTTCAACGTCCCTCACTGCCTGGATCCACTCAGGATTTTTTTTTCCAAGGGCTTTGTTCCTTAATGTTTTGGCACATATCAATAAACATTTTGTTTACGCTATATTTTATCACATAGACCCCATCACTTAGTTCTTTTTACATACTACCTTACTACTCAGCATCATCACCTTTGTAAGGTGATGTATAAGGATGTAGAGCTCGTTTAAAGTGATTTTTCTTATTAGTACTTTGTACACTTAGTCCTACTTATCATATATTCACATATTACAATTTAAATCTGAAAACTACTAAAAAATATGAGCAAAGGGACAATATTAATTGAGACTTCCCTATTAACTGTTTTGAATATTAAGCAGTCTGGCTATATAGGACAACATGAAACACTTACATGACATCCGCTGACCGTATACTAATTCTTACAAATATCAAATTACAGGTGCTTCGCCCTACACCTTCCCCACTGGGTCCAAGTGCGTGGCTCCTTGCAAGCCCCGTGCTAAAATATATATGATGTTTGGGGGTTCCAAGTAATTTTCTAGCAAAAATATTGATTTTAACTTAAGAAAGAAGTGTCAGAAAAGATTTAGACTTTAAGTGGTTAAACTTCCTGCATTTACATGTTGTTGAAAACTGGCAGACTACCCAAAATTTTTCTTTACAAACAGAAGTGTATCCCTTTGATCTAAGAAGGAAGCATTAGTTTCATATTAAAAACTTGGAAGACTGCCCGAATGTTTTCTTTTGACAGCTTGATAAGCAGATAAGTCTCCCCAATTGTTATATGAAAGAAATCGGCAAACTCTGCAACAGAAATCATCGGGAGGGGGGGGGGGGGGGTTGAATCGAGGTCGCGATTTTTTAACGATTAATTGTGCAGCTCTACCTGGTGGTGGGGGGAAACGGAAGGCTAGAGTTGCGAGGTACTCAGGACACCCTCCCTCAAGGGAGGATGGGGGACTCAGGACTGATAGATAGACCCAGAGGGACGATTTGTGTTCATCAAAGGTTTGGTAGGTGACGCACAGGGACACTCGCTAATATCTATTCTCCAAACGAACATCAGGATATCTTTGTTCACCGTGTTCTAGATGATCTCTTGGAATTTTCGGAGGGCCAACTGATCCTGCGGGGAGATCTCAATATCCCGCTGAACCCCTCGGTGGACACCTCCACAGGCCTATCGTCTTCCCTCTGGCATTATCCGGTGGCTATCACAACACATACATAGAGCCCAGTTGGTGGATGTGTGGAGGCTACAGCATTCGGGAGAGAGGGACTACACCATTCTACTCCTCCCCATATAAGTTACTTTCATCTACGTGAACTCATTATGCTTCGTTAGCTGCTTCTCGTTAGACATTTCACATGTTGGACATATGGAATTATTCATGACTGTATGGTATCAATATTATTTTTGGGCTTTGCCCTTCCGGGGCTTTAATAAAAATGTATATGTTATATTTATATTTGGAAAAAAAAAAAAAGAAGAAGAACAGTATGACTGTAGATGTTGCTTAAGCCTGCTGTAAGCAAGAATTTAAAGTGGTTGTAGAGGCTCAAGGTTTTTTTACCTTCGTGCATTCATGCACGAAGGTAAAAAAACCTGTGTGCAGCAGCTCCCCCAAACCCCCCCAATACTTACCTGAGCTCCATCTCGATCTAGCGATGTGCAAGAGAACAGTGGCTTTCCTTGGTCTCTTCCTCATTGGCTGAGACACCTGCGGGAGTGATTGTCCTCCCGCTATAGTCAATCACAGCCAGGTGAGCCAATTATGAGAGAGCGGGGCAGGAGGGAAGGGCAGAAGCGGCAGCAGGGGGACCTGAGAAGAAGCGGATCAGGGTTTTGCACAGAGACAGCAAGTATATCCAAGTGTATCCAAGTATATCCATGGATAACCCATCCAAGTACTTATCAGGCCCGACTCTGCTAAGCTTCCGAGATCAGATAAAATCAAGAGCATTTCGGGGTGATGTGGTCGTAGGCTAAGCCTATAGCACGTGGTATTCCAGGTGGTCTCCCATCCAAGTACTAACCAGGCCTGACCCTGCTTAGCTCCTGAGATCGGGCGCATTCAGGGAAATGTGGCCGTTGGCTAAGCCTACAGCACCTGGTTTTCCCAGGTGGTCCCCATCCAAGTATTAACCAGACCTGACCCTGCTCCGAGATCGGGAGCATTCAGGGTGATGTGACCGTAAGCTGAGCTATGTTGAAGGGAAGAGATGCCAACATCACTGGCACCAAAATATATCCAAGGTGGCAAAGTTTCAAACCTGCATGACTGATCATTCACCCTGGAGAATGGTCATCAAGCGACATTGTCAAAAAAAAAAAATTAACAACTAGAAGAAAACTAGTATCTAAGAACAGTTTTAGAACTTTTACTTAAACAAAACAATCTCTATGGGTGTGTAAAGCTGGTCTTTCATCTTTTACACCATTCTGGCAACAGGATATAAAGTACCTTTAAAAGAAGGAGGCGAGTTGTAAATAGTTTTCTGTAGGTTATTTCATATTCCTCACAGAAACAACAAGCAACAGGAAACATGACACGGTGATGTCACCAGGAATACTAAGGACATGAATAAGCAAATAAAAAGGAGAGGGAGAGAGAGAGGGGAGAGAGAGGGGGAGAGAGAGAGAGAGAGAGAGAGAGAGAGAGAGGAAGAGAGGGAGAGAGAGAGAGGGAGAGAGAGAGGGAGAGAGAGAGAGAGAGAGAGAGAGAGAAAGAGAGAGGAGGGAGAGAGAGGAAGAGAGAGAAAGAGAGAGAGAGAGAGAGAAAGAGAGAGGGAGGGAGAGAGTGGAAGAGAGAGAAAGAGAGAGAGAGAGAGAGAGAGAGAGAGAGAGAGAGAGAGAGAAAGAGAGAGGGGAAGAGAGGAAGAGAGAGAGAGAGGGAGAGCACAAGGAAGAGAGAGAGAGAGAGAGAGAGAGCACAAGGAAGAGA